>NC_038242.2:36651963-36698668 GCF_000004515.6 Glycine max | reverse complement strand
TTGAAGACTTGGAAAGAACAAATAAATATATAAAATGTATACGATCAGACGATGATCAAAATATTTTGTAGAAACGTATATTTCAAAATAAAGTCAAATTCAAGTCATAGGTCAATTAAACACAAAAAGAGATAAATAGTGGATAAAGAGGGAGTTTCATACTAATTTGTCTCTTCCACTAAGACTACGTCCATTCTTGGCAAACTATCAAGTTCTAATAACTTGTCAAAGTTACAGGTATTCGTTGTTATCACTTCTAGCTCTAACAAACCAAGCTTGAACAACCAACTATTATTTATCCTATCAGGCCACTGCTGGCTCTAAAACAAATCTTTAAATTTGTTGTTTGATTGACCCACTAACAAAGTGTTTTGAGAACTTTTAAACTTTAAAAGAATATACAAAAAAAATTATAGAAAGAATTTGAATGATAGTGTCTAGGATCATAACTCATTTCTTCAACAAGTATCTGTTTTCTTTAAACATACATAAATCTTCATTTGAGCTCGCGTATGAAGATTGTGGCCATTGAAGCATTTAATGCTTGCATTAAATGCATGCTCTTCTTTATGTTGGAAATCCACTCTCTTTAGGTTCCTTGAAGAACACTTCATTAGAAAATAACTTGTTTTTTGTTAGACCTGTCATAGCAGGACACGTCTTTTGATACTATTTGAACTTCAAAGAGTTGAATGTTCCTTTATGCTTCTTAGGATTCAATAGATCCATCTTTTGATATTATTTGAACCTCAAAGAGCTTAATGTTCCTTTATGCTTCTTAGGATTCGACAGATCCTAGGAGAATGTTGTGTGAGATAGTTCATGTTGTTTGATCAAGTGGCCTCGGAATAATTAAGAAGGGGGGATTGAATTAATTATTAATGAACCTTTACTAATTAAAAATCTAATCCTTCTTAGGCTTTTACTATGTTGTTAAGAAAGTAAAGAATAGAAATAGAAACTTAACCAAAAGTAAAAGCGATAATTAAAGTGCACAACGGAAATTAAAAGTGTAGGGAAGAAGAAGACAAACACAAGAGTTTTATACTGGTTCATCAACAACCCGTGCCTACATCCAGTCCCCAAGCGACCTACGGTTCTTGAGATTTCTCTTCAACCTTGTAAAATCCTTTACAAGCAAAGATCCACAAGGGATGTATCCTCCCTTGTTCTCTTTGAGCAACCTAGTGGATGTACCTTCCACTAGAACTGATCCACAAGAGATGTACCATCTCTTAGTCACCAATAATCCAGACGCAAAGGCTTCATCGTCATTCCTAGATGCCTTTAGTCGGAGCTATCTAGAATAGAGATTGGACTTGACATCTTCAAGTATAGTGGAGTCTTTGCCTACATTAAGAGAACTCACAAAATTCTCATAGGAGGTAGGGAGAAAGGCTAATAGAATCATTGTCAAATTTTTGTTTTCCATCTTGGCATCAATGTCTCGTAGCTCCATCAGAAAAAAGTTTAGCTCATTAAGATGTTCGTTCAATGGCGTCCCTTCTCTCACTCGAAATGTTGTTCCTATAAGTAACTTGTTGCAAATTGATTTTGTCATGAAGAGTTTCTCCAATTTGAGCCAAAGCCCAACAACAATTAGTTCTTCTAAAACTTCATAAAGAACCTCATCAGACAGAGATAAAAGAATAAGTGAATGCGCCTTTTCCTCTTGTAACTCAAGTACTGGCTTATCAATCTTCGATGGTTGATTAGAGAGAGGAGCTCAGATGCCCTGTTCTTTCAACAAGGCTCACATCTTGATGCGCCAAAGGTTAAAGCTATTCTTTCCTATGAATTTCTCAATCTTGATTGTGTTGACCATCTTCTTGATAGAATCTTGAAAACACAGCACGAACAGATAACAAACAGAATGGTTGATCACTGATGACTCGATCTACCACAAAATAGATGTGCAACTGATCTTTAACCGAAGCTCTAGATACCAATTTATTGGTGAAGATTCAAGAAACTCTATTCAAATAAGGAAGTTTAGGTGATAGAAAGAAAAGAGAGATATCGCGCAAAGTGTTAGTTTATTGCGAATAACTGAATTTACAATGAAAGGATCCTAAGTACTCTCAAGCTCTTCGAACCTAGAATATAAAGCTCCTTATAAAGGAGACAATAGCTAACTGTTTAACTGAAAACAATTACAATAGAAAAATAGAAAAACAATTATAGTTATAACACAACTTATGTTAATAAACCACCAAACTGGACGTTCTCTTCTATGTGATTGGACGCTCCACCAGATTACAGAAGATTGGGCAACCAATATAGAAGATGCAAGTATTGGACCAGATAGCCAATGGTGTCATCCACCCTATTGTCCATCGTCCAACAATCAACACGACAACATATGAAAAGTGAAGAACTGTCAACTTCAATCTTTTGATGTTGTCCAAGTGATGCTTTATGAACCATTATGATGTTCAAATATTTAGAGTCAAAGTCTTCATCATTTGATGTAGATTATGCCATAACTTCATTTTGATATTGAATGTTTTTCGGGTAGCCTTTGATAAGAGTTATTTGTAAAGCCTTGTTGTTCAATATCTTGCAAATAACCAAGTACTCAGAGGGAAGCAAACTCAATCATTTTGATGAGCTCCATGAATTCTTCTAAGTTCTCAACTTTGACAATTGTTCTAAACCTTTATGAGCACTTCAGAATGAATGAACATGTCTGTTTCTTAAAGTAATAAACACTGAAACACTAAAGTAGAATGTTAGTCATCACTTACACCCATCATCCTTTTAATTTACATTCGTAATAGTTTGTCATAATTAAAACTAAGGATATGGATTCAACAATTTTAATCTTCGGAATTTCATTCCCGAGTCTCTTCATGGGACGACTTCTAGTTCCTCTCCTATTTCCAAGGGTGCTTCTTGGCCTTCTTCTTCTCGAGGTTCCGATAGTTGTTGTGCATAACTCGCAACACTTATTCTCAATAACAAATGTTCATCTATGACTCTAGTTGCATGAATATTTAGCAAATCATTTGACCCATAAGTAGATAGTTTGATGTTTGAAATCTTCTAGAGTTCCATCTAATTGGAATATGTGTGTTCCTATCGTTAGTGGTTCTGGCTTGCTAGTGAATGCTCCCTTTCTTGCAATAGCCATCACTTCTTCAAGGTCTTCTTTTCTTACACTATTAAGTACACTAAACTCTCAAAGCTGAGTTTTAATAATAATTGAAATAGATTGGAAAGTTACCAAAAGGGATTGAATAGTAACTGGCTATGATTTTTTTTTTTTTGCAAAAAATTACATAACTTCTAAAAATTTGAATTTTTTATCACACAATTTATTTAAATGAAACTGCAATCTAATTTTAAAAATGGCCATAAAAATATAATTTAAGTTTTATAAATGATAGGGAAATAAAAAATGTCAATAAGATAATAAGATATTCTTTTCGTATTCTTTCTAATACACTTTTAACTATTACTTGAAATTCATCATAAAAATGATAAATTGTGCAATTGGCACTCATTATTATTTAATAAATTTTATTTGAGATTTTATAATTTTTAATAAATATTAATCATATCATATACTAATAATAAGAGATGACGTGTTTGAATTTTGAAAAAATGGATTTGGTCACACTTCTTAAGTAACATTAGATATCACATCATGAAGCAAATTAGGAAACTGCTTAGCGCAGATCTCAGGGCCAAAAAGTTACTACGAAAACGGTCAAATGTAGTGAACCCACCAAGAATCCCCGTTGCATTCCCAAAAAATCACTGTAATAAAATCACAGGCGAAGCGTCACAGTCACTCCCTCTCCTCACACAAAAAAAGTGAAACCCCCCACACCACACCCAACCCTCACCTTAGGGTTCCTCTGTTCTTCTTCTAACCCAACAAGAAAAAAAAATCACATTCCCCAAAACACCCTTCTCGCTCCGCATGGCGAAAACGAGGCCAGGCAGAAAGGACGTGGACTCATACACCATAAGAGGAACCAACAAGATCGTCCGAGGTAACACACGCCAACCCTTTTGCGTTTTCTCGTTGAAAAACGGTCCCTTTCCCTGTTTTTGTGGCTGCCCACGATGATGATGATGATGCTGATGTCGTTTTGAAGGCGAGAGCTATCGTTTAAGAAAATGTTTGGGTTTTGCAGCTGGAGACTGTGTTCTGATGCGGCCCTCGGACACGTCGAAGCCCCCTTACGTGGCGCGCGTGGAGATGATCGAGCAGGATAATAGGAACAACGTGAAGGTGCGTGTGAGGTGGTACTACAGGCCGGAAGAGTCGATTGGTGGTCGGAGACAGTTCCATGGTGCGAAAGAACTGTTCCTCTCCGACCACTACGATGTGCAGAGCGCGCACACCATTGAGGGCAAGTGCGTGGTGCACTCTTTCAAGAACTACACTAAGCTTGAGAATGTGGGTGCTGAGGATTACTATTGTAGATTCGAGTACAAGGCCGCTTCTGGGGCTTTTACCCCTGACCGTGTTGCTGTGTGAGTTGTTTTTTCCTTTTTGAAAAAAAAATGTGTTTTGGTCCCTCAAATTGATGAGAGAAAGTTCGATTTTAGTAGTGCCTATGAGAATTTAATACAGTTTTAGTTTTTCATTTTAGCACAAACGGAAAACACATTTATTTTGTACCTGGTTTTAGTCTCTAAGAATTTAATAAGTTTTTAGTTTTTGCATTTTAAGAGGATCACATGTTTTTAGTACCTGGTGAGGGAGTGATAGGAAACCACAGCAATTTCGGAAATGTAGAGACTAAAAGCCTATTAAATGTTTATAGGGACTAAAATTGAATTTTGAGGGACTAAAACATATTTTTACCTTTTTTTATTATTTTTTTTTTTGGGGGGGGGAGGGGGTGGTTATTGATTGTGGGGATGGGTATTATGGGTTTCAGGGGGGGGTTTTTTATTGGGGGGAGGGGTTTTTTTGGTTTCAGGCCCGAGGGGGTTCCTTTTTTTTTTTTTTTTGGGGGGGGGGGGGGGGCGGGGGGGCTTTTTTGGTTTGTGTTTTGAAGGTATTGCAAATGTGAGATGCCTTATAACCCGGATGATCTCATGGTACAATGTGAAGGGTGCAAGGATTGGTAAGACTCGGTTTATTCTGATTTACTTTGTTTGGAGTTTGGATTTTGTTTATGTATGTGGAATTTGAGAAATAGATGTTATTTACTGGGTTGAAGGGATTATGTGATTCCAGCGCCTGCAGAATGAACGCCGTAAAGGGTGTTAAGGTGTTGTAAAGGTCAAATTTGGTAGTAAAATGAGAAGGGGAATGGTTGTGACAACAGGAAGCTCATAGAAAATGTAAGATGTCTCCCATGTTCCAATAATTGTTCTAAAACTCTTAAAAAACCCTATTTGGCCTATGCAAGGCTTTTGCATGTTAGTCTTGAAAAAGCATTTTACTTGTGCAATAAAAAAAGAACTGAGAAGAAGGAAAGAGTGAATAAATAAAGGATTCTTCTACACACAGCCAAAAAATTCAGTGACATGAATTTTCTCTCTGGCTGAAAGGGCCATTGTGTTTGTGTGTGGCTGTTGTTATTATGACTATGGGTTCTGTTGTTTCTTTTATCTGATAGATAGTCATTTTCGTACTTGAATGTGTAGAGCGCTGACAAATTCGTCCCGAAAGATGAAAATTCAAATTTTAGTTCTCGAAAGTGAACAAAGTATGACAAATCTATCTATCCGTTAACTTCCATCTGTTACCGTTAATAAAAAAGCCTATGTGACACATTCACGGACAAATTTGTAATCATTCTACACATTCAAGAATGAAAATAACTATTTACCCAAAATATAATTTAATGTTCCTCTTTCCTCTTTTTTTAATTGTTGCAAGTATAACATTACAATAAGACTTAAAAAATAGGAAAACAAGCATAAATTACAACAAACATAATAAACATAATATTGATTAATAAACATAATTTGTCTATTACTCTGAAATTTCTATTGTGATAACATTAAGTAATGACAAAATCAAGTTGAGTCTCATTTTTTGGTAAGGATTAACTTAATGGCTGTGAATTTTTGTTTGAGTCTCATATTTTGGATAAGGTATTGTCGCATTAGAAATTTCAGAGCAATAGACAGATTATGCTTATTAATGAATATTATGCTTATTATTATGTTTGTTCTAAGTTATGCTTGCTTTCCTATTTTCTTAAGTGCTTATTGTAATTTAGGTTTGCAACGATTAAAAGATGGGGGAAGATGAAAAATAATTATGTTTTGGATAAATAGTCATTTTCGTCCCTGAATGTGTAGAGTGCTGACAAATTCGTCCCTGAATGTGCCACGTAGGTTCTTTCATTAACTCCAATGGACGGAAGTTAGTGGATGAATGAATTTGTCGTACATTTTTCACTTTCGAGGACTAAAATTTGAATTTTCATCATTCAGAGACAAAAATGACTATTTATCCTAAATTGAATGATGCAGAGGCTTATTCCGTCCGCTGATTGGTTTCACAGTAGTGGTAAAAATTATACTTAGACATGTTTTTTATATCGATGTTTATGTAATATTGGGGATGCAAATTTTGGTGCACTCATGGCATTCACTAAATTATACTTAGACATGATTTTTATATCGATGTTTATGTAATATTGGGGATGCAAATTTTGGTGCACTCATGGCATTCACTCTTAACTTTGTTGACATCACTTTGAAGAGTGTTAAATATAATGAGTGTTCAAAGAATCGTCCTATTGTGGATTTCCATATCTGTTGATGTCGCTATATGTTTTATAGAACACATATTTCAATCTTTGTAGGTTTCTTGTAGGTACCATCCTGCTTGCATGGGCATGACTATTGAAGAAGCTAAGAAACTAGATCATTTTGTATGTTCCGAATGTTCATCTGATGATGATATGAAGAAACCCCAAGCTACATTTTCTGCATCACTGGGAGCTGATGGCAAGGTGACTTACTGGATCCATTTCCATATAATTACTACTATGTTCTTATTACTTATTGTTCCCATTATATGACTAAGACATTGATTTTCTGTTAATTTGTTTCCCCTTGGCAATGATATGGGGAGGGGAGTGGGGACACATTGATGAAAAACAATTGACCAATTTAACATATGGCGTAGCATTTAAAGTTTGATGGGAAAAGAGGATTATTTTTCTTGAAAATATTTACCCTTATTGAACCTAGTTTTGAGATTGGCCATACATTGCAGCTAGTTTTCCACCAGTTAGCATGGATTTCTTCCTTTTCCATATAGTTGCAAAACCAAGAAGATATTGGTGTTTTGATTGAGACACATGCAAAAGTACCAGACATGTGTATGTTAACCAGTATCATGTGCACTTCTCCTGTTTTGATACCTAACTTTGCACTATTCATTCTTAGTTCAAACTGTGGGACAGCTAAAAGTAATATACGGATATGGGTGCCTATTGTTGCCTTTACTTTAAAATATAAACTTTCTTTTGCTAATCAATACTTTGAAGGTTGCAACTATTTTGTTTGAGATATAGATTTATCAGTATAGCCTTTGCTATATTGATTTCCTTATGATTATCACACGTATTCACTTCACCAAATAAATCTGAATCCTTTTTTCTTGTATTTTTTTCACTATATATAACTCTCATCTGCATTTTCTGAGTTAAGTCAATATATAGTCAGGTTCATGGTGAGCCCTAATGCGGCACTATATCCACAATTCTAAAGATAAATTTGAAATGATAAAATTTGCATATTATAAAATCTGATGGTTTTGTTGCCATCATTGAAAATGAAAACTAATAGCCAGATAAGAGAACACACTTAACAAGGCAATTTTTATTAAGGAAAAATATTTGTGGTGAAATGGAGTTACAGGTAAAATATAAACAAGCTCCAATAAACTCATTCTCAAATGGTAGACCCAAACACTGGTCAGGAAATTATCTTATAGGTGATCTAGTTTCCTTTATTATTTTATTTTGGATATCAGTTACTAAGAGTTTGTTTTACAAAGAAACATCACCAATTTGTTTACAAATTCACATTTAAGTGTTGTAAAACTAAATTTTCTTTCTGCATGCCTCTTGGGATGTGGTTTTGACTAATTTTGACTTAGCCAATCTGCTCATAATTTTAATAATATGTACCATGAAAAACCAGCATCTTCTTTCAATTTGTGAGGGGATATACATGTAGGCATATGGGGGCTTAGATTGATGACTATTCTGCTACAGATCTTTATATTCATTCATTCATTTTGCCTCGTATGCATTTCGATTTGTTGGTAGTTCTTAATATAATAATTTTGTGGTTCAACTAGCCTCTCGAAGAATATATATGAGAAGTGGACATTTGATTTTTGAAGTCATGACATGACCATTACTTATTGGTTAACAAGCGACTGCTTTGAGTTTCTTGTTGATAAGTATATAATTTATATCACCCAGTACTATTATATTATTTTTAAATGCCATTAAGCTGGTTCTTTAAATTAAATAGGTTTACAAATTTCTATGCAATATTTAATTCAAATCTGAATTTTAATTACATCAAACTATTTTGTGAAGAGCAATAAAATGTTTACCAAGATGTGGTTGAGGTTATAAATTGAAGACTAAATGCAAAAGTTTCCTCTCTGTCACTATTGTGCAAGTTATTTAAGTTTGATCTTCCCCCAATTTTTATGTCTGCATGAAAGTTATTTAATTTTGGTCTTCCTCCCATTTTTTTTACTTTTGTGCTTGGTGCATTTTTTTGCAAATGACACTGCTGAATTTGGGGTGATAGTTGAATCATGTAAGGTATTGTAGCAAAGTCTTATGTTTCCTAAGGACTTATCTCTACTTGTCATTTTTTGTTTTAGATTTCTTGGACTTTTTTACTACGGTATAGACTGTAGTGTCTTATGGTAGCTAGCATTTAGAGTGGTGATTTAAGATTTTATGACAACAAATTGGAAACTCTTGGGAACCGTTTGGTTTGACAAACGTTTGAGTAAATATTTGTCTTTGTTTTATATTTCTATTTTTGATTACAAAAATGGTCACAATTTATACTCTTTCCTATTTTCAAAAGTTTGTATAGGAAAAAATGAAAACAACTTAATTTTATTTTTATTTTTATTATGTTTTGAGTTTTCACTGTCTTTTGTACAAACTTTTAAAACCAGTAAACAAAATAAAAATAACGTGACATTTTTGTAATCAAAAGTGGAATAAAAAGTTATGAGGGTTTAATTCGGTTGGTTGAATATGGTGTGTGAGTTGTTGTAAACTCTTGACAAGGTCTTCGATTTCCGCTGATAAAATAAAAACGGTGTTTCTCAAACCATAGGGGATGACAAAATAATTGATAGACAGACAGATTTGCTTATTGGATAATGGTATTATTAGAATTCAAATTTTGAATTTTCAGGTGGAGCCGAAGCGGCGGAAGAGATGACCATGTGAGGTGTGTGTGGTTCTTGCTTAATTTGGCTGGCTCTATGGTAGCTTTTGTGTGTTGTACGGCTTCTTCTAGAGGCTATAAACATTGATTTCATGTATTTGATTCAGGTTATTATGTATCTATCCGTTTTACATTTTGTTATGACAGTTCATCTGTTTTTCCTTTTGTCCATTGATGAGAACTCCGATCCAAGTGTTAATTCTTGAGATGGCATCAAACCTTAAAAACCAAGTACAGCGCAATTGTTAGTTTAAAATGTTGGTTCCTTTTTAGTGGCTAGCTATTGTTTGGTTAAAAATAGTTTCTACGGCTAAGCAAATGCTACAACTGGAGCCGGCTTTAAATTCTACGGTTAAGTGTATTTTAGATATATAATTATTTTAGTTTAATTAGTGATTTTTAAGTTTGAATTTTAGATATATAATAAATATTTTGAACAAAGTTTGTTCTTATGGATGTCCTACCTTGCATCATTGCCTTAGGTACCATATATGAATCGATAACAACTTAATTCTCGACATATAGTCTAATCAATAATTTTAGCTTTTATATTATATTTGTAAGGTTTTAATTCGTCTATGAAGCTTGTATTATTAGTCTATAGTGAGACGTTACGAAGAAAGTAAAGTTAGTACTTTTTTTGAAGAGGAGTAAAGTCAGTCCTAAATTTCAATAATTGTGAACTAGTTCAGTTTTAAAATAAGGACACAAGTGTACCCTAAAATTAAGAATCAATAATCGACAGATAAGAAAGCATACGAATAATTCAGTAAAAAAAAAGAAGGTATAGGAATAAATTACTTTTGTTAATGTTTCAAATTGTTTGACTCCTAATAAAATTAAGGATTAAATTTTTTATTTTTTAATCTGAAGAATAAAACTAATCAATCACATCAATCTTGAAAAATAAATTGGCATTCAATATATTGTAAAATTTACATCAAAAATAAAATTTTTATTTCTTTTCTCTGCAAAAGTAAACTGTTATTCCATGTTTAATTTACTTTAAAATTTAAAATATAATTTATTTTTAAAATATCTTAAAAATTAACAAAAAAGTTATTTATTTTAATAAACTAAACTAAATACGTACTAAATTTTTTACTTCTTTTCTCTACAAAAATAGACTGTTATAGCATGCTTTATTTACTTTAAATTTGAAAATATAATGAAATTTTAAAATCTCTCTTAAAATTAAAAAATATATATTTATTTTAATAAACGAAACTAAATACGAAAATATTCTCAAATCAACTCATATTTTCTTGAAATCCAAAGATTTTACGGAAAAATAAAAGTACAAACAACATGCATAAAAAATAGTTTTTCTTTTAATTTCACTTTAAGACGTACCGTATATTTGTTGAGCTGACCTGGCTACAAGTGTAGTTCGTGTGCCCTCACGATTCATCAACAATATTTCAATTTCATAGAACGCTTTTAAGGCCCAGGCTACGGTGGACCAGTGAGTTAATGATCCATTTTGGTCCACTTTATAATATCCGTTAGATTTATTTGCAAAATAACCAACGATCAGGATTTGTCATTTTCCTTTTGGCGGAATAATCAGGATTTCTCATCTGAACCCTTTATACCAGTTTTAAGTAATTAAATTAAGTTTTTATGAGATACATGTATTTGACTCATTTGCCCCTTTGTTATCTGAAACTTTTTTTTTTTCATTTTTTCTATTTCCTTTCAACCTCTCTCCCTCTCCCTATTTTTTTTCGTAACTAATTTATTATTTGAGAGAGTTCCAAATCTCCTATTTACGATTTTGATTACCCAAACCATTTGTGAAAAGCTCAATTGATGATAAAAACATCCCACAATAACCTCACTTGTCAACGACCAGTCGAAATCACAATTATAATCAAGCATGCACCTAGTGACTTCAAAGACTCATAAAAGAAAACCTAGCAACTTCAAAGGGGGAGTCTTTCTACTGTCAGATACCGATGAATCTGATCTAATTTTTTTCTTCCGAACATGACTTCCACGCTTATTTTTTAATTATTAGAATTTGTGATCATGAATAAGATAGAAAAGAATAGAGTGATTTCATTGATACAATGAATGATTATATGATGGGTATTTATACACTGCAATAATAAGGGATAGAACTGCAACAAACTTAACAAGAGATAAAACTGCAATAACAAAATGGATAAAACTGCAATAACAGAACGTAACAACAATAACTAATTGTCTGCTTGACAATTTTCCTTTACACCCTCCTTCAAACTCATGGTGGAAGCGGATGAAACCTTGAGTTTGGATCTGAATATTGTAAATTGAGGATTTGAAACAGCTTTAGTGAGAATATCGGCAGGCAAATGAACAACAACAAGCTCACGCGACAAGACTTTATCGTGAACAAAATGCAAATCCAACTCAAAATACTTTGTGCGAGAGTGCATGACAGGTAGCAAGGTGGACAACACCTAAATTATCACAATAAATTCTTGGTAATGCAACTGGAACACACAACCCTTTGAGCAAATTCTGCAGCCATAAAATATCTGCAGCGACAGCAGCAAGTCCTCTATACTCAGCCTTAGTGCTACTTCAAGAAACAACAGTTTGCTTCCTAGAAGACCATGATACAAGATTTGGTCCAAGATACACACAATAACCTGTAGTAGACTTTCTATCATCAGGGTCTGAACCCCAATCTGAGTCACAAAAACCCATGATATGCAACTATTGCGATGGTTTGATGTGCAAGCCATATGTAATTGAACCTTGGAGATATCTTAAAATCCGTTTCATTACCCTCCAATGATGCTCTTGTGGTCTATGCATAAATTGACAGACCTTATTAACGGAGAATGAAATTTCAGGCCTTGTCACAGTGATGTATTGAAGAGCTCCGACAACGCTTCGATAGTGAGTAGGATCCTGAACTGAAAAAGAACCATCAATAGTAAGCTTTAAACCAGAAACCATGGGAGTTGGCTGAGATTTAGAGGACCTAAGTCCTTCAAAGAAAACTTGTTAAGATGAGCAATAAGAGAGGTGATTTCAAAAGAAGAAGAGTTGGTGAAGATTATATCATCAACATACACCAACACATAGGTTTTAGAGGTAGGTGTAAATCACATGAAAAGAGAAGTATCACTCTTGGCTGAATTAAATCCCAAGGACCTCAAAGTCAAACTGAGTTTGTGAAACCAAGACCTGGAGGCCTGTTTCAAGCCATAAAGAGCTTTGAGCAGTTTGCATACTTTGTGTTTGTCGGATGAAACAAAGCTTGGTGGTTGAGTCATATATACAGTTTCTTGAAGGTCTCCATGCAAAAAGGCATTGTTGATATCCACTTGATGAATAGGCCAATGTTGAGAAACCACAAAGGACAGAACAGTTCTAATCGTTGCTGGCTTAATCACTGGACTAAAGGTTTCTTTAAAATCAAACCCCTCTCTTTGATGATACCCTTTTGCTACCAGCTTGTCCTTGTGCCTTTGAAAACGTCCATCAGCATTAAACTTGCTTTTAAACCGTCATGTTCCTCTTTCATAGCTTTGAGCCATTCTGGCTTGGCCATTGCTTCCTTTATAGTATGTGGCTCAACAATGTGATCATAGCTTCCTTCCTTGTAAGAAGCATAAGTTTTCGGTTTAAAAACACCAGCTTTGGCTCTGGTTGTCATGGGATGAGTATTTTGAGGAACATAACTTGCAATGGGAGAAGAAACAGCTACGGCAGAAGAATCAGTAGTATCACACTGTAAAGAAGCATTAGGTAATAAATCAGTTGTATCATTATCATTTTGGAAAATCCGAGTAGTAGGAAATAAAACTAGTAAAGGATTAGATGAGGTAGAATTGGAAGAAAGAGGGGAAGAGGCAGAAACAAAAGGATTGCCAAGAAGTTTATAAGGAAAAACTGACTCATGAAAGATGACATGTCGAGAAATGTAGCATTTGCCAGAAGGTGAGAGACATTTATAACCCTTGTGCTAAGAACTATAACCAATGAATAGGCACATGTGTGACCGAAAGTCAAGTTTGTGTTTATTATAAGGTCGTAATAGAGGATAACAAACACATCCAAACACTCTCAAGAACTTATAATCTGGTTTTTTATGAAACAATTTTTCAAAAGGACTCATATTGTTAAGGGCAGGTGAAGGAAGATAATTGATTATAGTAGCTGCAGTGCTGAATGACTCTCCCCAAAAATTTCAAGAAAGAGAAGCTGAAGCCAACAGAGTGAGACCAGTTTTTGTCAAATGTCTATGCTTTCTTTCAGGTGTACCATATTGTTCATGTGTATATGGAAAAGTCAATCTGTGATGAATCCCTTATTCAGTAAGATAAGGGGTAAAGGTGAGATACTCTTTTGCATTATCAGATTGTAAAGCTTTTAAATTTGTGCCAAGTTGTTTTTCAACAAGAGATTTAAATTGAAGGAAAACAGTAAATGCTTGAGATTTATTTTGAAGCAAATACATCCAAGTATATCTAGAGAATGCATCAACAAAAATTATGTAATATCTTGATCCATTAGAAGAAGTTAAGGGGGCTGGACCCCAAATATCTGTGAAAACAAGATCAAGAGGACTAGCGTAAACAGATTGAGAAGTAAAGAAAGGAAGCTAACGTGCCTTCCCCATACAACATGATTGACAAAGCAAAGAAGTAGCTAATGATTACATGGTATACTACAATGACTAAGTACTGATCTAACAACTTTAAGAGAGGCATGAGCAAGTCTTGAATGCCAAAGCTCCAAGACTGTGAATGAAGAATCTGTTGTAGAATGGAAAGCATAAATGTGGTTTTGATGCTGAAGGTTGGGAAAAACATAAAGACCCTTGCTAAACTTGCCTTGAAGATGAGTCTCCTTGGTATGTTCCTGTTTGACATTACAACTATTAGCATGGAATTCAAAAAATACTTGATTATCTCGACAAAATTATGACACACTAAGAAGATTCTTTGTAATAGATGGAACATGTAACAACTGATTCATAACAAAGTAATTGTGTGACTCAGAATCATAGACTTTAGAATTTCCAATATGCTTAATGATGAAACCTGAACCATTACCAATTTTTACTCGACCATTCCCTGTCTAATCAGTCTTAACAGAAAAGTTGCTCTCATCATTGGTGATGTGATGGCTTGCTCCGTTGTCTGGATACCAGAGAGGATGCATAACAGTTGTTGGTGTTGACATGAATGCTTGATCAGATTGAGAGACATGTTGATACTGACTGTGATTTGCTTGAGGAGGACCTTGAAAATTCTGATTGAACCTATTCCAGCAATCAATTGCTAAGTGTCCAGGCTTACCATAAATTTGACACTGTGGTCTATTGTTTTGATTCCAAGAATTATTTTAATTTTGTCCCCAGTTCGATCTGCCAGTGTTGTATCATCCTCCTCGATTGGAATTGTAACCACCACGAAAGTTGGATCTACCACCGCAATTGTTATATTCTCCTCTAGAATTTGAATTATCTCCTCTTCCTCTATCAGAAGTATAACTAGGTCCAGAAGCAGTATTAGCCAGAATCAAATTCGAATAAGCTTTCTTGTGTTTCTCAAAACGCTCTTCTTGAGCCAATAGAAGTGCCTCAATATCATCAGCAGTGTATGGATCTAAACATGATGTAACAAAAGTAACAAAAGAATCATAATCTTCAGGCAAGCCATCTAAAATCGCTTCTATATGATCATCATTAGAAATCACAGAACCAATCGCAGCTAGTGAATCTATAATTTTCTTGATTGCAAGTAAATATTCCAAAATTGACTTATCTTTCTTAATCATACGCAACTGTACCTTCAATTTTTTTTACCTTCGCACGAGTTTGAGACGCATAGTAGAATTCTAATCTTTTCCAAATTTGCCATGATTGATCCAAACCAACCATCTTTGTGAGGATTGGTGCTCACATCGATGCAAGGAGCCAGACAACAAGTAACTGATCTTGTTCAAAATTGAGAAAAGCTTCACTGATTGTACCAGCTTCTTCATATTCTTTGGACTCAAATTTCTTTGGAACATGTTCTTCATGAAGATATTTACTGAGCTTCAAACCTCGAATTGTGGCAAGAACTTGTTGCTTGCACACTAGAAAATTCTCATCATCAAGTTTGATCGAGATCGGAGTTTGAAATGTTTGAGGATTGAAGAAAGTTTCGAAAGCCATGGTTAGAAGGCTCTGGATACCATATTAGAATTTGTGATCACGAATAAGATAGAAGAGAATAAAGTGATTTCATTGATACAATGAATGATTACAAGAGGGGTATTTATACACTGCAATAATAAAGGGATAGAACTGCAACAAACTTAATAAGAGATAAAATTGCAATAACAGAACAGGTAAAACTACAATAACAGAACATAACAACAATAACTAACTGTCTGCTTGACACTTTTCCTTTACATTAATTAAGTGTAAAAAGGTCATTTTCTACTTATTAAAATGTTAGTGACATCAAATTGTAAAAAACAAAACTACCATAACAGCCTATTATACCAAGTTAAATCACATGGTCCACTGTGGATCATTTGCATTACTAGTCATTGAAGCAGTGAATTATTATAGGATAAATAATTATTTTTATCCCTGAACATGTAGTGCATTGATAAATTTATTCCCAACAGATGAAAATTCAAATTTTAGTTTTCGAAAGTGAAAAAAGTGCGACAAATTCATTCATCCGTTAATTTCTGTCCGTTATAGTTAATGAAAGAGCCTACGTAACACATTCACAGATGAATTTATCAGTATTCTACACATTCAGGGATGAAAATAACTATTTACCCAAAATATAATTTAATCTTCATCTTTCTTCCATTTATTTAATTGTTGCAAGCATAACATTACAATAAGACTTAAAAAAAATAGAAAAACAAACATAAATTACAATAAACATAATAATACGCATAATATTGATTAATAAAAATAATATGTCTATTGCTCTGAAATTTCTTTTGTGATAACAGAAGGTAGTGATAAAATCAAGTTGGGTTTATTTTTTTTGTAATGATTAATTTAATGGCTGAGAATTTTCGTTTGAGTCTCATATTTTGGTTGAGGTACTGTCACATTAGAAATTTCATAGCAATAGATAGGTTATGCTTATTAATAAATATTATACTTATTATTATGTTTGTTCTAACTTATGTTTGTCTTCCTATTTTTTAAGTGTTTATTATAATGTTATACTTGAAACAATTAAAAAAGGGAGGAAGACGAAGATAGAATGATATTTTAGATAAATGTCATTTTCGTCTTTGAATATGTAGAGTGCTGACAAATTCATCTCTAGATGTGTCATATAAACTTTTTCATTTTCGTCTTTCAAAATGAATTTATTAACGTTTTATACATTTAAGAACGAAAATAATTATTTATTCAATATTGTATTTTGACATTCTCGGACTGTGCAAACGTCTTGTCGTCAGCAATTCATAAGGCAAATTAATTTACCTCAGGTACCGTTGCTAGAGCCTAGAGGTATATATTTAATATAAATAGTATAATTTTGGCCGACAAAACCAACCTTATCTAGCAGTTGTGCATGATTCATTCACCGTGGAAAGCCACATATTAAAATAAAAAAAGATAAAAAGAAAAAATAAATAAAATCCTTGTCGTGTATTAAGTCATAGTGATTAGTGACACGGATAAATCAATATTCTATGTATCGCGGTCTTGTACAAAAATATATTAGTCTTGAAATGGCAATAACACCGTGGATGCATATTATGAACATTATTGACGTAAAATATTATCTATGTTTGCATTGCACGATCCATCTTATTGATATAAGAAAGCGAATGTTAATATTTAATCCTAATTATCATTTGGCTCGAAGCATGGAATGGAAGCAAGAAATTCCAGATGTTTCAATATATATGTACATATCATGAGTGGACTATGATAGCACAATGCATTTCTTATTCTCCGCCCCCACTACGTAATTTCTTTGACTTTTTTGCTCCACTTTAATTCGATTAAATTGCTTTACAATTTTATTATTTACAAATCCTATTACCTTTGAGTAAACATATGGTACAAGTTAATTTAATGGTAGTTTTCTTGTCGTGGAAATTTGTTTAATTTCAATCATCTAAATGACAATTGCTTTGCTTTAATTTTCATATATGTTTATTAATAAGGTAATATATTAGTGTATAAGGGTGTTTACACGTATGGATCACCCACGAACCTGAACTGATTCAAACCAATTCGAATAGTTTGGATTGAATCATTTATGTATTTGAATCAAAATCGAATCAAATCAATCAAAATCGCTCATGACCTGTTGAACCGATTCGTGAATCCGTAATTAAAATATAAATTTTATTATTTATATTGTTGGATCAAGTGGCCTCGGAATAATTAAGAAAGGGGCGTTTAATTAATTATTAATGAACCTTTACTAATTAAAAATATATCATTCTTAATGTTACTAGATTGAATTAGGCTTTTACTATAATGTTAAGAAAGTAAAGAACAAAAATAGAAACTTAACCAAAAGTACGATAATTAAAGTGCACCGCAGAAATTAAAGAGTGTAGGAAAGAAGAAGACAAACACAAGAGTTTTATACTGGTTCGGCAACAACCCGTGCCTACATCTAGTCCCCAAGCAACCTGCGGTCCTTGAGATTTCTTTTCAACCTTGTAAAAACCTTTACAAGCAAAGATCTACAAGGGATGCACCCTCCCTTGTTCTCTTTGAACAACCAAGTGGATGTGCCCTCCACTTGAACTGATTCACAAGAGATGTACCCTCTCTTGTTCTCAGTCACAACAACCTAAGTAGATGTACCCTCTACTTGTACCACATAGGATGTACCCTCCAATGTGTTAAGACAAAGTTCTCAGGCGGTTAGTCCTTTGAAATCTTTTGTTTAAGGGAAAGGGAAGAATCAAAAGAATTCTCAGACTGTGTCATTTTGAATTCTTTGACAAGAGAGAAGGGAGACACAAAAGAATTCAGGCGGTTAATTCTTCGTTCTTTTGGAAAAGGGAGAAGAGAGACACAAAAAGAATTCAGGCGGTTAGTCCTTGGCGAATTCTTTTTGGAAAATGGAGAAGGGAATGAAAAAGATGAATAGAACACTTTTTTTTCTGTGAAAGAACAAAGTTTAGAAACCAGAAAACTTTGAAAGCTTTTGGTAAAGGAAGAAGAAGAAGTAGAAGTTCAAAGAGATGTTCAAAAGGTAATTGGAAAAGTTGCAATAATTGTTCTTAAAATGCAAGTCAAGGTCTTGCTTTTATAGACTCTTCATGTTTGGTCAAGAAAACCATTAGAAGAGTTATAACCTTTAGAAAAACGTGAAAACCATTGGAAGAGTTATATCTCTTGATTTTTATTCAAAACTTGTCACTGGTAATCGATTACCAAAACCATGTAATCGATTACACAAAGCTTTTTATGAAAGGATATGACTCTTCACAATTGATTTTGAATTTCAACGTTCAGATACACTGGTAATCGATTACCAATATCTTGTAATTGATTACACCATTTTGAAATCAATTGGAACGTTGTAAATTCAGTTGAAAACTTTTGAAATCAAACTTTGCCACTGGTAATCGATTACAAGAAATTGGTAATCGATTACCAGAGAGTAAAAACTCTGGTAACTTAGAAAATTTTGAGAAAAACTCTTTTGAAAAACAAAACTGTGCTATGTTTGTTTTTTGAAAAATCTTTTCAATACTTCCCTTGTGAAGTCTTCTTGATTTCTTCTCTTGAATCCTGAATTCATCTTCTCTTGAATCTTGAAATCAAACTTCTCTTGATTCTTGAATCTTCTTGATTTCTTCTCATGAAACTTGAAATTAAACTTGATCTTGAACTTGTTGACTCAATCTTGAAATCATTCTTTGGGCTTTTTTTCATCATCTTTGTCATTATCAAAACTACTTGAATCAACTTGATTCATCATCATGAAACTTGCTTCTACAATCTCCCCCTTTTTGATGATGACAACCCTGAAATCAAGAAACACATACACATTCTTTTTCCTAGTCGATCACTCACTTAATTCTCCATATTCTCCCCCTTTGTTTTTTAGTTTAAGCTTTACTTGAAATTAAGTTATTTAGTTATGTGAGTTTTTGATTTAATCCCTATTTTCTCTCCCCCTTTGGCATCAACAAAAAGCCAAGGTGCGTAACAAATATAAAACATACATAAATGACTAATCATACACAAGACATTCATTGAAAAATCTAAACCAATCATGAAGCAAAAACATGAATAACCCAAATTAATATATAAACCACATAGTCATATAACATAATTCATAAAATTCAGTCATACTAAGTAAATATTAAAAGAAATACTAAATTTTCAAATGTGATAATAATATAAATCATTTTGATAAGTCACTAGCATCTAGCAGTCCTAATTCTCTTCTAATGTTGTAGAAGGAATCTTTATTTAGTGGTTTTGTGAAGATGTCTGCAAGTTGATTTTTAGTATCTACAAATTCTAAAACAACATCACCTTTTAGAATATGATCTCTAATAAAATGATGCCTAATTTCTATATGCTTGGTTCTAGAGTGGAGAACTGGATTTTTAGATATGTTTATGGCACTTGTGATGCAATCCTCCCTAGGAAGGGACCAATCACTAGAACCATGAGTAAGAGGCTCCAAGAAGATTGGGCTAGAGCTGCTGAAGAAGGCCCTAGGGTTCTCATGAACCTTAGGGTAGATTTCTGAGCCCACGGGCCAAGGTTGGGTTCAATTATCTTTGTACATATTAGACTAGGATGTTATTATATTTGGTCCTTGTATTTAGGACTCCATATTGTAGGTAGGGTACCCTAGAAATATAGGATTTTTTCAACCCTTGTATTTTAGGGCACTTAGACTAGTTTTTGTATTAGGGGTAGTTTTGTAATTTCACATGCACTAAGTGGATATTTGATGTGTGTGGTTGGAAATAAATTTAATTGAATTGGTAGAAGCCCAATCCAATTAAATTTTAGAGGGGGAGGTGAGCATTTGCTTACTACACCCTATTGCCACATCATATAGTCACACTTTGTGCATGTCCTTCATGCTTTACATGCCTCATGACACCTAAGCACACTTAGTGAAGAATCTTGGAATTGATCTTGGATTAGTGGGCTGAACTATAACTAAAATTCACTAATCATAATTAGTGAAATTTTGGCTCCAAAGTTTGGCTCCACAAATTCAATTTCAAATTCAAGTGAAATTTGAATTTCCCTCCAATTTTGTGTGACACTTAGGCTATAAATAGAGGTCATGTGTGTGTATTTTTTAGAACTTTGATCATTTGAATATTAAACTTCATATTTCAGAGCTCTTTTAGAGCACAAAATTTCGTGCTCTTCTCTCCCTCTCCCTTCATTCATCTCCTTCTTCCTCCAAGCTCTTATCCATGGCCTCCTATGGTGGTGAGCTTCTTCTAGACTCATCTTCTCCTTGAAGTGGCATCTCCTGTCTCTCTTCCTTCTCCATTCTGCTGCCATTCATCTTCCAAGAAGCAAAGGAATCCATTGATGAAGAAGATCCTAGGCCTACAACCTCCAATGGAGCTTACACCAACTTGTGTTATCACATTTTATGGGAATGTGATCTAATACAATTCCATAATCATATAGTTGTTTCATCCACAGAATTTGTGCACAACAACTACCAGCAGAAATATTATGCTTTTGCTGTAGATAATGCTACAATATTTTGCTTCTTGCTATTCCAAGAAACAAGAACAGACCCTATGAATTGACATGTGCCACTAGTGCTTTTCCTATCTATTTTTTATCCAGCAAAATTTGAATTTGAGTATCCTACTAAATTGCATAAAGAATTCTTAGGGTACCATAATCCTAAGTTAATTGTTCCTAATAGATATCTTATGATTCTTTTTACTTCCATTAGATGTGAGAACTTTGGATTTGATTGAAATCTTGCACACATGCATACACTAAACATAATATCTGGCCTACTTGTAGATAAGTAGAGTAGATATTGGATCAAGTGGCCTAAGAATAATTAAGAAGGGAGGGGTTGAATTAATTATTCCTAAACCTTTACTAATTAAAAATTTACTCTTCTAAGGCTTTTACTATGTTGTTAAGTAAATAAAGAGTAGAAAAGAAACTTTAACCAAAAGTAAAAGCGGGAATTAAAATGCACAACGAAAATTAAAAGAGTAGGGAAGAAGAAGACAAACACACAAGAGTTCTTATACTGGTTTGGCAACAACCCGTGCCTACATCCAGTCCCCAAGTGACCTACGGTCCTTGAGATTTCTTTTCCAACCTTGTAAAAATCCTTTTACAAGCAAAGATCCACAAGGGATGTACCCTCCCTTGTTCTCTTTGAACAACCTAGTGGATGTACCCTCCACTAGAACTGATCCACAAGAGATGTACCCTCTCTTGTTCTCAGTCATACCCAAGTAGATGTACCCTCTACTTGTACCACAAAGGATGTACCCTCCAATGTGTTAAGACAAAGTTCTCAGGCGGTTAAACCTTTGAATCTTTGTGAATGGGGATACCAAAGAATTCTCAGGCGGTTAGTCCTTTGAAATCTTTTGTATATGGGAAAGGAAAGAATCAAAAGAATTCTCAAACTGTGTCGTTTTGAATTCTTTGACAAGGGAGAAGGGAGACACAAAAGAATTCAGGCGGTTAGTCCTTTGTTCTTTTGGAAAAGGAAGAAGAGAGACACAAAAAGAATTCAGACAGTTAGTCCTTGGCGAATTCTTTTTGGCAAAGGGAGAAGGGAATGTAAAGGATGAATAACACAAGTTTTCAAGGTTTAGAAAACCAGAAAACTTTGGAAAGCTTTTGGCAAAAGGAAGAAGAAGAAGAAGTTCAAAGAGACTCAAAAATCAATGTGGAAAAATTGCTTGTGTAAAGAATGAATTGGAAAAGATAGATGTTGAAATGCAAAACAAAGCCTTGCTTTTATAGACTCTTCATATCTGGTCAAGAGAACCATTAGAAGAGTTATGACCTTTAGAAAAACTTAAAACCAATTTGAAAAAGTCAAAAACTATTTGAAGAGTTACATCTTTTGATTTGTTCAGAAACTATCACTGGTAATCGATTACCAAATCAGTGTAATCGATTACACAAAGCTTTTTTGTGAAAGGATGTGACTCTTCACATTTGAATTTGAATTTCAACGTTCAAGGACACTGGTAATCGATTACCAAAACATTGTAATCGATTACAACATTTTGAAATCAATTGGAACATTGTAAATTCAGTTGAAAGCTTTTTGAAAACCATTTTGCTACTGGTAATCGATTACAACAATCTGGTAATCGATTACCAGAGAGTAAAAACTCTTTGGTAAATGATTTTGAGAAAAATCCATGTGCTACTCAGTTTTTGAAAAAAGCTTTTTCATACTTATCTTGATTGAGTCTTCTCTTGATTCTTGAATCTTGATGTTGATTCTTGGAACTTGAATCTTGAAACTTGATTCTTGATTCTTGAAATCAAATTTTCTCTTTGAACCTTGAAGTGTTCTTGATTCAATCTTGAACTTATTCTATGATTCTTGAGATCATCATCTTTGTTATCATGGAGTGTTCTTGACCTTTGAGCTTTTTTTCATCACCTTTGTTATAATCAAAACTTCTTTGAATCAATCTTGATTCATCATGAAGCTTTCTTCTACAATAGAGATCCGATCATACCTCTGTATTGCTTTGCATCAACGGGTTTCCCGGATTCATCTTTGTCAAGGTAACAACTGGTGCTCATAGGAGTAGCCAAGTGTTTTGAGTTTTCCATTCCAGACCTCTTAATGAGTTCCTTGCAATACTTTTCTTGGTTGACAAAGATCCCATCATTTGTTTGTTTGATTTGTAGTCCAAGAAAGTAATTTAACTCACCCATCATAGACATCTCAAACTCACTTTGCATATCAATAGAAAACTCCTTGCACAAAGATTCATTAGTAGATCCAAAAATTATATCATCAACATAAATTTGTAATAATAAGATATCATTATCCTTCTTTTTTATGAATAAGGTGGTATCTACCTTCCCTCGAGTGAAATTCTTTTCTAATTGAAATTTACTTAATCTTTCATTCCAAGCCCTAGGTGCTTGTTTTAAACCATAGAGTGCTTTCTTTAATCTATAGACATGATCTAATTTTTGTGAGTCTTCAAACCCAGGAGGTTGTTCTACATATACCTCCTCTTGAATTAGACCATTTAAGAACTTGACATCCATTTGATATAGTTTAAAATTCATAATAGATGCATAAGCTAATAGCATCCTAATGGCTTCTAATCTGGCTACGGGTGCAAAGGTTTCTTCATAGTCTATACCTTCTTCTTGATTATATCCTTTTGCTACAAGTCTAGCTTTATTTCTAATTACTATACCATTTTCATCCAATTTATTTCTAAATACCCACTTAGTTCCTATGATTGGATATTTGAAGGTTTCTCTACTAATTCCCATACATCATTTCTCTCAAATTGATTTAATTCTTCTTGCATAGCTATTATCCAATGATCATCTATAATGGCTTCTTTAAAGTTTTTATGTTCTATTAACGAAACAAAAGCCATATTATTGCATAAATCTTTAAGAGAATGTCTAGTTGTTACCCCTTTTGAGATATCTCTGATGATGTTGTCAAGATGATGATTTCTTGAAGTTTTCCATTCTTTGGGAAGATCATCATTTTCTTGGACTATATCATCTTGAACATCCTTGTTTTCTTCATCTCTCTTTTTAGATTTCTTTCTTGATTGTGTGTGTCTTCCAAAGAATCTGCAATATCATCAAGAAATTCCTTTCTCGGAGAGGTAATATTAGTTTCATCAAAAGTAACATGTATTGATTCCTCAATTGTCATGGTTCTTTTGTTGTATATCCTAAAGGCTTTGCTATGTAGGGAATAACCAAGGAATATGCCTTCATCTGCCTTAGCATCAAATTTTCCTAGGCTTTCTTTACCATTGTTTAGGACAAAACATTTACATCCAAAAACATGTAAATGAGCAATGTTTGGTTTTCTATTGTTAAAAAGTTCATATGGGGTTTTCTTAAGAATAGGTCTGATTAAGGCTCTATTCATAATATAACATGCGGTGTTGACTGCTTCTGCCCAAAAATATTTTGGCAGTGGTGTGTCATTTAAAATAGTTCTAGCAATTTATTCTAAGGCTTTATTTTTCCTTTCTACTACTCCATTTTGTTGGGGTATCCTAGGTGCAGAAAAATTATGTTCTATGCCATGTTCATCACAAAACATTTCAAAATCATTGTTTTCAAATTCACCTCCATGATCACTTCTGATGGAGATAATTTTGAGATTCTTCTTGTTTTGGATGACTTTGGCAAGTCTTCTAAATGCATGAAATGGATCATTTTTATGAGTAAGAAATAAAGTTCAAGTATACCTAGAATAGTCATCAACAATTACTAATGCATAGTAACTTCCACCAAAACTCATGACCCAAGATGGTCCAAACAAATCCATGTGCAATAATTGTAATGGTTGAGTGGTAGAAACAATATTTTTAGATTTAAAAGATACTTTTGTTTGTTTACCTTTTTGGCATGCATCACATAACTTATCTTTTTCAAATTTTAATTTTGGTAAACCAATAACTAGACCTTTTGAAATTAATCTATTTAGATGATCCATGTTAATATGAGCAATTCTCTTATGCCATAACCATGGATCACAATCTTTACTTAGAAAGCATCTATCATTTTCAGATTTTTGTTTTAAATCAATCATGTAAACATTATTTTCTCTGAAACCTATATGCTCAATATCTTTGTCATGCTCATGCTTGATAACACATTTTTTAGAATCAAAAGATACTTTATATCCTCTATCACATAATTGACTGACACTTAATAGGCTATGCTTTAATCCTTCTACAAGTAACACATTTTCAATAGGAGTAGAGGAACTCGTACCTATTTTACCGACTCCAATGATTTTGCCTTTGTTGTTGTCGCCATATGTAACGTGTCCACTTTTCTTGGGGGAAATGGTTGTGAATTTGGATACATCTCCCGTCATATGCTTGGAACATCCACTGTCGATGTACCACTTCTTCCTTACATATTCTTCTTTGTTGTTTTCATGAGATTTTGTCATGAGACACAAGTTGTCCTGGTCTTCATCATGATCTTGGAATAACATATTCCTGAAATTACTTTTGAAAAACAAAGAATTTAAAGAGGTCATGAATCTTGAAGTTGTTAAACTTTCAACAAGATACCTACTCTGATTCCACTTGTTGGATCAAGTGGCCTTAGAATAATTAAGAAGGGGGGTTGAATTAATTATTAATGAACCTTTACTGATTAATAATATATCATTCTTAATGTTACTAGATTCAATTAGGCTTTTACTATAATGTTAAGAAAGTAAAGAACAGAAATAGAAACTTAACCAAAAGTAAAAGCGATAATTAAAGTGCACAACGGAAATTAAAGAGTGTAGGGAAGAAGAAGACAAACATAAGAGTTTTATACTGGTTCGGCAACAACCCGTGCCTACATCTAGTCCCCAAGAAACCTGCGGTCCTTGAGATTTCTTTTCAACCTTGTAAAAACCTTTACAAGCAAAGATCCACAAGGGATGTACCCTCCCTTGTTCTCTTTGAACAACCAAGTGGATGTACCCTCCACTTGAATTGATCCACAAGAGATGTACCCTCTCTTGTTCTCAGTCACAACAACCCAAGTATATGTACCCTCTACTTGTACCACAAAGGATGTACCCTCCAATGTGTTGAGACAAAGTTCTCAGGCGGTTAGTCCTTTGAAACTTTGTGAAGGGGAAACAAAAGATATCTCAGGCGGTTAGTCCTTTGAAATCATTTGTTTAAGGGAAAGGGAAGAATCAAAAGAATTCTCAGACTGTGTCGTTTTGAATTCTTTGACAAGGGAGAAGGGAGACACAAAAGAATTCAGGCGGTTAGTTCTTCGTTCTTTTGGAAAAGGGAGAAGAGAGACACAAAAAGAATTCAGGCGGTTAGTCCTTGGCGAATTCTTTTTGGAAAATGGAGAAGGGAATGAAAAAGATGAATAGAACACTTTTTTTTTCTGTGAAAGAACAAAGTTTAGAAACCAGAAAACTTTGAAAGCTTTTGGTAAAGGAAGAAGAAGAAGTAGAAGTTCAAAGAGATGTTCAAAAGGTAATTGGAAAAGTTGTAATAATTGTTCTCAAAATGCAAGTCAAGGTCTTGCTTTTATAGACTCTTCATGTTTGGTCAAGAAAACCATTAGAAGAGTTATAACCTTTAGAAAAACCTGAAAACAATTGGAAGAGTTATATCTCTTGGTTTTTATTCAAAACTTGTCACTAGTAATCGATTACCAAAACCATGTAATCGATTACACAAAGCTTTTTATGAAAGGATATGACTCTTCACAATTGATTTTGAATTTCAACGTTCAGATACACTGGTAATCGATTACCAATATCTTGTAATTGATTACACCATTTTTGAAATCAATTGGAGCATTGTAAATTCAATTGAAAACTTTTGAAATCAAACTTTGCCACTGGTAATCGATTACAGGAAACTGGTAATCGATTACCAGAGAGTAAAAACTCTGGTAACTTAGAAAATTTTGAGAAAAACTCTTTTGAAAAACAAAACTGTGCTATGTTTGTTGTTTGAAAAATCTTTTCAATACTTCCCTTGTGAAGTCTTCTTGATTTCTTCTCTTGAATCTTGAATTCATCTTCTCTTGAATCTGGAAATCAAACTTTTCTTAATTCTTGAATCTTCTTGATTTCTTCTCATGAAACTTGAAATTAAACTTGATCTTGAACTTGTTGACTCAATCTTGAAATCATTCTTTGGACTTTTTGTCATCATCTTTGTCATAAGGATGATGATTGGGATGATAAATTTAGAATGAAAATGAAGAGAAAACAGGGTGAGGTGCAAAAAAATAAGTTAGATAGGTATTTGGAGGATGATGTTGAAGATGACCACGCTGAGTTTGACATTTTGAATTGGTGAAAATTGAAAGCATCCAAATATTATATTCTTTCCTGTATGACTAGAGATATAATGACTATTCCTGTATCCACTGTATCATCTGAGTCTGTATTTAGTACAGGGGATAGAATTCTATATTCATTTCATAGTTCCTTGAGTCCTACTACTGTTGAAGCTCTCATATGTGCCTAAAATTGGCTTAGATCTACTAAGCAAAATGTTAATGACTTGCAAATTAAATTAAATGAAGCGGAAAAGATTGAATCAGATGTGCAATCTCTTATTTCATTTTTTATTTTTGTATAAAATAAATTAATTTTTGTGCTAATAGAGTTGTGCTTAAATTTTTAGAGTTGTTTGATTTGGTTTTAAATAATGTGAGTATTGAGACTCCAAGTATTGGGACTCCAAGTATTGGGACTACTGGTGTTAGAACTTCTTAAAGTATTACTTTAGGTACATTTTTATTTGTTTCACCTTTTTTTCATATTTATTTTTTCTACCATGTTTGTAATATTAATAAATCATATTTTGTTCATTTGTTTTAACAAATCTTGTTGCAACAGATGTGGTTGTAGCAAATCTGGTTGCTAGAAATTAGTTTGTAGGAAATAATCGTGTTTTAGACTATTATAGTAAATCTTGTTGAATGATATTTTGTTTTAATTTGTATTAGTCTATTTTAGAATATTATGTTGATGGTGCTAAATGAATCAATTTTATTACTTTCAGACATTTGATAATATTGTGTTAATTGTATTGGATACTTGAAAGAATCATGATATAAAATAGTAGTTCTAAGACAAAAAAAGATCAAACTTAAATGGGTAATCCATTGGGCCGAACCAAACCAAACCGTTCATGAATGGGTTGGGATGAGTTAAAAAAATTATGAAAACTGAACCAAACTAAATTGATCAAATTTGATTGGGTTGGATCTTAAATTTGACCAAAACTAGTTAGAATCGACTCGTGAACACCCCTTCTGGTGTAGTAGAGATTGTGAGATGAGAATAGAAGAGAGAAGAGAGCGTTCCAACAGTGGAGGTTTCGGCACGAGGGACACTAGTCAAAGAAAAAAAAGGAGAGAAGGGGGGAAAATTGAGAAACTCTAACACCATTTTTCTAACCCATTTTGTAGATTCACATGATGTTACACATTTGTGGGGCATATTCCGAAGATGAGGCATGGTTTGCAACCTGTTTATATCTCGTAGGAGAAGCAAGGAAGGGAAACACTATGACTTTGTGAGATTTGGTGGAGTGAATGACCCTAGAAAATTGGAAAAGAACTTGCAATGTATATGCATTGGAGATATATGAACATGGTTATGAATCCATCGAGATTACGGAGATAGGGTGCAGCCAAAAGGAGGGTGGTGAACAACCAAAATGAAAAAAGAAGGGAAGGATGTTCTTACGCACAAGCAGTTCAAACTAGGAAGCATACATGGTAGTGAAACCACATGGACAACATGCCGGAGAATGAAGTGGCATGTTGAGTATTAGCTTGGAGGAATCCAACACGAGCAGGTTACAAAAATGTATGGTGGGTGTGATGGTGAAAACTAACTCATTGCCCAATATTAAGGAAGCATTCTATTGTGCCAGGAATGAGTAGTTCACAAAAAACTATAGACTTTAAGAATTGAATTTAACCAAGAAAAAGCAAACCCACTCAATGCAGATGAATTGGCTTCTCATTCATTCCTCTCTGTTTTGATTTGTAAAAATATAAAGTCTATCTCTTTCAACAGTTTCAGACTTTCTCAGTTACAAGAGAAGGAAAAGTTTACAATGAAAACAGAAAACTTATCACCTTCCTAAGAGTTGAACATCTTAAGATATTTATAGCTTAAGTCTCTAACAACTAACTCCTATAACAGTTATAGCAAAAATAATAGTTTTATGAAGGACAAAGTTAAAAGTAAAACTAAGTTTATTGAACTAATTACAATAATTCTCCACCTTGGTTCAAAAACCTTCTTAGATTAGTGATTCTAGAAGCAGCTTTAAGAGCTTAATCCTTTTTCAGTTGAATCAATTCCAAACAATGGAAAAACTTATTGCTAGGAAGTGCTTTTGTGATCATATCTGAAGGATTATGATCAATTGAAAACTTGTTGATCTTAACTTACCCTTGTAGAAGCATATTTAAAATGAAGTTTTGATGATGTCACAAGATAAGCGCTTCTCAAGTTTAATCCAAGTCAAGAACTAAAAAATTCAAGATAAATGATGAAGTTAGTCCTTAGAATCTTAGAAAGCATTCTTTAATTGATGATGTTAAGGTTTGGCCAAAGGAATTTTTCCAAATGCATTTTATGATTTAAAGATAGTATTTTCTCTCGGTAATCGATTACCAGAGGATGTAATTGATTACCAGTGGCCAAATTGATTTGTGAAACAATTTTTAAAAATTTTGAATTTGAATTGAAAGCCTGTAATCGATTACACAAGGTATGTAATTGATTACCAGAAGTTGAAATTGTTTTTAACAGCTATTAGAAATTTGAATTCAAATTTTAAAGCCTGTCGATTACAACATTTGTGTAATCGATTACCAGTAAGGAATTTTGGAAAATAACTCCCAAGAGTCACATCTGTTCAAAAGATTTTGAATGACCATCAAAGGCCTATAAATAGGTGACTTGGGACACAAAATTTCTTAGAGTTTTCCTAAAAAAATTGTTTTATCTTCTTAATATCAAATTATCACATAACTCTCAAAAAGAATTCCTTGGCCAAAACACTTGCAAATTCAATAAGGAATCTTGAGTGATCTTCAATTGTAATATCTTTCTCTTAAGGAGAGAATTCTTCTTCTTCTTCTTCTTCTTATTCAAGAGATTGATTAAGGGACCGAGGATCTCTTAAGTTCTAAGGAATTCTAAACACAAGGGAAGGGTTATTCCTGTGTGGTTCAGACTTTGTAAAAGACATTTTATAAGATAGTGGAAATCTCAAGCGGGTTGCTCGGAGACTGGACGTAGGCACAGGGCGTGGCCGAACTAGTATAAAAACTAAGTTTGCATTCTCTCTTCCCTTAAACTTCTTTTATTTATTGTTATTTATCTTTTGCATTAAAGAAGTTTACTTTGAATTGTCTTTTTAGTAATTCAAATTAAGGGTGCATTAATAATTCAAAAAGATAGTTAAAATTTTAATAGGGGAGTAGTCTTTGATATCTTAATTCAACCCCCTATTCTTAAGATATCTAAGGCCACTTGTTTAACTAGTGGTATCGGAGCTTCATTCTTGTATAAAGTTTAGAAGCTTCAAGAATAATGGCCTCATCAAATTATTTATTTCCCGAAGGGAATTCTATAAATAAGTCTCCTATTTTTAATGGTGTGGGTTACCATTATTGGAAAAACCACATGCAAATTTTTATAGAGAGAATTCTTCTTCTTCTTCTTCTTCTTCTTATTCATGAGATTGATTAAGGGATCGAGGGTTTCTTAAGTTGTAAGGAATTCTGAACACAAGGGAAGGGTTGTGCCTATGTGGTTCAGACTTTGTAAAAGGCATTTTACAAGATAGTGAAAATCTCAAACGGGTTGTTTGGGGATTAGACGTACGCACAGGGCATGACCGAACTAGTATAAAAACTGAGTTTGCATTCTCTCTTCCCTTAAAATTCTTTTATTTATTGTTCTTTATCTTTTGCATTAAAGAAGTTTACTTTGAATTGTCTTTGTAGTAATTCAAATTAAGGGTGCATTAATAATTCAAAAAGAGAGTTAAAATTTTAATAGGGGAGTAATCTTTGATATCTTAATTCAACCCCCCCTTCTTAAGATATCTGATACCACTTGTTTAACAACCCTTTATCTCTCACAAAATGCAACTTAATATTAATACTAAAGTTGTCTAATTGGTTAACCCCAACCCATTTGGCCTTGGCCCATGTGGGTTGGGGCCAAATGGGCCACATATATAAATGGTCCATAGGACCAAAAAGCCCACAAAACCTTGTGGGGTTGGGCTGGCCCATGGCCATAAAAATTTGACCTTTATTTTTTTTCAATTTCCATAATTTAAACATCTATTTTAGTATAATACTTCTTTATTTTTTGTGTAAAAGAGGTTGATAGAAATCAGTCAAAATTAACCCTAGTCAAGTTTGGCCACAAATAACCTGGTCAAGGTCGACCAAAAAGAATCCTAACGGAGGTAGGCCAAAATTAACCATAGATGGGGTCAGTCGAAAATAGCCTTGAGTGAGATCAGTCAAAATTAACCTTAGTCGAGACTGGCCGAAAATAGCCTTGGCTGAGGTCAATAAAAAATAACCCTAACCGAGGTTGGTCACAATAAACCTTAGTTCGGTCAGCCAAAAAGAGCCTTATCAAGGTCGGAAAAAAACAACCTTAGCCGAGGTTTACAAAAAATAGCGCTAGTCGAGGTCAATCGAAAATAACCCTACTAAGGCGACCGAAAACAACCTCGACCTAGGTCGCCGAAAACAACCTTGACCTAGGTTGGCCAAAAACAAACTTGGCTGAAGTCAATAGACAATAACCCTGGCCATGGTCGACAAAAAACAACCCTTGCCAAAGTTGGAAAGAATAAACCTAACAATGTTGGTTGAACATAACCCTATCCAAGGTCAGCCAAAAATGGCCTCGACCGAGGTAGCCTGAAAATAGTCAAGGTTGAGGTTGGCCAAAACAACCTTGGATGAGGTCAGGCGAAAACGGCTTAGCCGAGGTCGACCAAAAACATCCTTAGCAAGTCAATCGAAAACTACCTTGATGAATATTGGTAAAAAATGCTTTGGCTGAGGTCAACCAAAAATAATCTAACCAAGGTAGGGAAAAAGTCCCAATCAGGGTCATCCAAAAATAGTCTTGGTCGAGGTTTGTTGCAAATAACCCTAGTAGAAGTCGATTGAAATTAATCATAGGCAACTCATATAAAAATATATTTTTTGGACAATTGAAAAAAATCACTTTTTAAAATAACATGGTCTGTGGGCTAGCCTTGGCCCTGGCCCCATATTAAGTGGGGTTCTGTGGGTTTGGACCCTGCAGGGCCTTTCATTAAGGGGACTAAGTCGCCATAGGGCCATTATGTAAGGGCAAGTTGGTTGGCCCTAGGGCCTAAGGTCAAAATGACAACTCTAACCAATATGCTTTGTCCTTTCATGATATACTTGGTTCTGTGATAACTGAATTGCACTTTGATTGTCACAGTGTATTATAATCACTTGGTCTTGCATTTTCAACTCTCAAGCAATCCCTTCAAGCCATAAGGCTTCTTTCATATCCTTATATCTAGCTTTAGTGGTGGATAATGCCACTACCTTTTGCAAATTTTCTTTCTAGCTAATTGCAGTGTCATATGCAGTAAACACATAACCAATGAAATGTTGTTCCTTTTATGTCTTTGGCTCCACCATAAAAAATAAATCTACCAATTAAGGGATCCTTTAATATATCTCAAGATCCATTTTAGAGCCTGCCAGTGTGCTTTCCCAGGATTAGACACAGACTTGCTCACCAAGCTTATTGCATGAGCTATATCAGGTTGAGTACATGCCATAGCATACATTATTGAACCTATAATGTTAGCATATGTGATACTCTCCATATAAGTATACTCTTCAGCTCTCTTTGGGGATTGACTTACACTTAGTTTGAATTGATCATATATAGGTGTCACAATAGGCCAACTTCGAATTTGACATTCCAAACCTTTCAATAAATTTATTGAGGTATGTCTCTTGAGATAGATACAAAATCTTCTTCTTTCTATCCCTTTTGATTTCCATTCCCAATATTCTCCTTGTTGTCCCAAGTCCTTCATTTCAAATTCCCTTTTTAACTCAGCTTTGACCTTGGTAATTTCGGCCTTACCGTTACTTGGTATTAACATGTCATCAACATATAGCAGTAGGATTACAAAGGTACCTTTATTCCTTTTGAATAGCCATTTTCAATTGACTACCCTTGAACCAATGGGCTTTTTGATAAACTCCCATGTATTTTTGTCATATATGGACTTCATCTCCTCTTCCATAGTAGTTTTCCATTTGTCTTTCTCTTCACTAGCCAAAACAGCTTTAAGACTAGTAGGTTCATCTTCCAGAACCTCATTTCTAGCTATCAGTGAAAAAGCAATCAAGTTTGCATACCTATACCTGTCAGGTGGTTTCGTCTCCCTTTTGATTCTATCTCTAGCTAACATATAGCCATCTCCCTTTTCATCCTATTGCTCAGATTCATCTCAATCACTTAGCCCTTCTTCACCTTGAACTTCATCAACCTTGTCCTTAGGCTCCACCTCAAGCGCTAATCCTTTAGATTCATCCTTTTGAGTCCGGTCAGTACTAGATTTTGTCATTCCATAGTTTGTTTTATAAGCCATGTGAGTTTCATTAAGACAACATCACGACTTATAATACATTTCTTGTAACCAGGTTTTAAGCACCACAACACGTATCCCCTTAACTCCTTTTAGATAGCCTAGGAACAAGCATTTTACTACTCTAGGTTCCAATTTATCTTGCCTAATGTGAGCATAGGCAACACAACCAAACACTTTTAGTCTATTCAAGTTTGGAGGGTGACCTGACCAAACTTCTTTAGGAGTTCTCATGTCAATGGTAGTGGAGGGGCATCTATTTATCAAGAATGATGCAATCATAATTACTTCTACAAAAAAAAAATCTTTGGCAGAGACCTACACTCAATAACATGCATCTCACTCTTTCCAGAATGGTTCTATTAAATCTTTTTGCTAGACCATTTTGCTGAGGAGTACCAACAATTGTTTTGCGCCTTGCTATCCCATGTTCCTGAAAAAATCATTGAAGAAATCATAACAAAACTCAAGTCCATTGTCAATTCAAAATCTCTTTACTTTTATTTTTGTTTGATTTTCAGCAAGTGTTTTCCAGTCTTGAAGTTCTCAAATGATTCATCTTTAGTTTTCTAGGTGTAGATCCAAAGTTTTCGAGAGTAATAATCTAGAATGGACAAGAAGTACCTTGCACCAAAGTGATATGGAATCCTTGATGGCCACTAGAGATTAGCGTGAACATAATCAAGTGTTCCTTTAGTTCTTTGTTGACCAATATTGAACTTCACTTTGCAAGCTTTGAAATAGACACAACGTTCATAGAATCTCAGCTTTTCCACTTTGTCTCCACATTGTAAATTTTGTTTACCATGTTCAATTTGTTGAATCAGTCAAGAATCTAGAAGGGGCGAGGGTTGAATAGATTCTTTCAAAATCTTTATCAATTCGTTCTTTAATCAGATTAAAATGATCCCTTTCAATTAATCAAAGTTTCCTCAAAAGATCACATAAAATGATCAGCACAATCAAGAAAACTTTCAATGAGTATAACATATGAAAAACATTTTTTATGGCCCTTTGAGATCAATTTCAATACCAAGATGAATTCAAGGCTAAGAGTTGAGAGAGAATGAGAATCACACAAGAGTTTATACTAGTTTAGTCAAATCAGGACCTACATCTAGTTTTTCTAAGATCTCTTACAACTTTCACTATTAGAGAATCAAATACAAATACTATGCACACACAATTCCCTAAAAGAACTCCAATATTTCCCAAAAGCAAATTACACTCTAATTGCACTTTGAGCTTTCTCCAACATTGCTTTCTTATCTTTCTCAAGCTTGACCGATCTTCTTCACAAGCCTCCAGCAGATCCTGTTGAACTAGAAGGGCTTTCATCTTCAACTTCCATAATCCAAAGTCATTTTGACCAGTGAACTTCTCAACCTCATACTTGGCCAAACCCATGACTCAAGATCCATGCTCACCGCACCAATTAGTTGTGACAAGGATGAGTAATTCACAACAAACTATAGACTTCAAGAATCGAATTTAACCAAGAAAGAGCAAACCCACTTAATGCAAATGAACCAATTTCTTCTCATTGATTCCTCTCTTTTTTGATTTGTAAAAATACAAAGTCTCTCTCTCAACATTTTTGGACTTTCTCACAATTACAAGAGAAGGAAAGATTTACAATGAAAACATGAAACTAATCACCCTCCTAAGAGCTGAGTATCTTAAGCTATTTATAGCTTTAAGTTTCTAACAACTAACTCCTATAACAGTTATAACATAAATAACTGTTTTACAAAGGAAAGAGTTAAAAGTAAAACTAAGTTTGCCGAACCAATTACAACACATTTTTTCTTAACAGGTTCTCACAAGTAAATCTAAGGTATTTGGGGGATGACTTAATGTTACTATGAGGAGGGGATGAGATAAATTTGGAAGTAGTAAGGGGGAATAATACATGGTTGGGGGAATGGTTTGAATTCTTCACCATGGACTAGATGGTGTTGGAGTCGATTGGCTTGGATTAGGGTGTCAGGAGCACCCCTACATCTTTAGAATGACGGAAATTTTGCCAAACTTGTGAGTAAGGTGGGAACTTAATAGCGTTAGCGGAGGAAACAAGGATGATGGTGAAACTAGCAATAGACCATGCAAAAGTGTTAATCAAAACACCTATGCAATCAAATATCTCCTCTTTCTAGAAATATGAACTTAATGGACTGATCTTTGGTACGTGTGGTTGGTGGAGGAGAGCCAGATATCGGAGACCAGGATATGCTGCCACAAAGGTACTATAACATCTTAAAATTTAACCATAAGAAACAAATCTTGTCCAAATACCCTATGCCGAGATGATTACTTGCTCATACAAATGCATACATCTATATATTTTAATTTCAGTATTTCTATAAACATGACCTTTACATATTTTGTTTTAGAATCATATATCAAATAAGTCTCTTAAAGCGTCTTATTTATTTACGGACATCATATTTACTTGTTAAATTATGATATTTAATTATAAAGGTTAATTTATTAACATCCTTGTACAGTTGTACTCCTTTAAATTAAAAATCTTTTATGAGGCATTAGTTTTCTGCTTTAAGAATGTCTTATAATTATAATTTTCTTGAATTGCTATAAGAAAACTTATTTGATAATTATTCTTGCTTTTCGCGACCTGAACCATATATAGAAAGTTATATATAGGGGACCCCTAGGGGTCTTACTAATGATAATTACGGCAACATATAAAATTAAAAACTAGAATATATATCACATTGAAGTTTTTGTTTCATTTTGTTTCATAAAAGCTTTGATTTTAGTAAGCATTTATTAATTATTAGGGTAGAAGTTTTTACAATGTTATTTGGTAAGAAATTATCTTTTGATATGACTTTTTGATAATATTTTTGATATTGGAAAGAAGCTAATAATGTTTTGTCTTATTCTCAAGCTTCACATGTTCCTTATATGGTGCTCACTGATCAAGTCCGTTAGCAAAAAATTTAAACATGTTTTAACACAAAACGAAAACTGAAAATAAAGAAATAAAAACAAATAAAAATCTTTTAATTAAGAAAAATCAGTTAGCATTAAAATACTTTTTTAAATTTGCAACGTTTATAAATCTGGTGCTTAATGATTTTGAAAATATAAAAGGAAACTTAAAAGCCGTTAATATTACCTAGCTTATCCTAATTTTAGGCTGAAAAATTAAAATGTCAAAAATACCCTATTGTTTTCAAATTAAATGCCATTAACATTACGTTTTCAAATTAATTTTTATTTCCAATTGTTTTCAAATTAAATGCCATTAACATTACGTTTTCAAATTAATTTTTATTTCCAATCAATTAAAGCCTATTTTTTTTCACTTCATATTGCAAAGAATATTTTCAATACTACCCCACCTACTTCCTTTTATATATATAGATAGAGATGTCTATTTTCAATGCAAATATTAATTGATCTTCTTAATTATGTCTAGGAGTATAGTTGGAACAAATAGTTTGAGAACACTAAAAAACTACTTCCTCCATTCTTTTTTATAAGGAAAAATTTATTTTTTTATTCATAAATATAAGCAAAATTCAACTATTTTTTCCTTATTTTATAAGATTATGTTAAAAAATATCCTTCATTTGATAAGGAGTTTGTGCTTAATATTAAGTTTCAATGAAAGATAATTTTAAAAAATAAAACTAATTAGGAATGATACAATTTAATGAAATGAACTAATTCTTTTAATAGGTGTGAAATCAATTTGTTTCCTTGGCTTATAAAAGAGAATGGATGGAGTATTATTTTGGTACAAAAACAAAAGGCTAAAAAAGATCATTGTTTTGGAATGGGAGAGTATTATTTATTAAAAAAAACTTTTCAGTCCAAGTTCTTTATTAAGTATCTTATGAACACTGATTAGTATTTTCGTATATCTTATGGTAGTATAGTTAGAAGGATCATATATATGGAGGAGTAAAAGAATGAAGGTGATGGTGATATTGATGCGCAACATTATAATTAAAGTAATATATGAATGACACGAACATGGGAAGAGACGAGAAGATGACACAAGAAATTAAAACAATTACTACGTTCCCATATGCATTCAGTGGCATTTCTTCCGACGTTAATTGCATCATGCATGCGGACAAAGTTGGACACACTTGACATGTATATATTTACTTCTTTATTGATTGTCCTCACGTTATGTAAAACAAATTGATTGTCCCCACGACATTGATCTCGTACGAGAGCGTGTAACATTTCCCATGTGATGCTTTAATAATAGTTTAGATAATTTAGTGCAGGTAAAATAGCATGTTTTGATTTTAGTACTTAAGTTTTGATTTTTCTAATTTTAGTACCTCACATATTTTTATGTTTAATTTTATTATTTGGCGTTAGAGAGCTTCTGTTAACTACTAACATTACTAACATAGCACCGTGCCAGCAAGTCTAGGTCATTAATAAATTGTTGACTCAACAGCTATGTCATTTCCATAACAACTAATTTTTTCAAAAATAAAAATTTTCATGAACCAAAATTAAACAAAAATAAAGATTAGGGACACAAAAAAACCTTTTCATAAGTATCAAAAAGTTATTTAAGCTTAAAATGTAAAACATTATCATCGTCATCGTACCACACAAATTCTTTGTTACTTTCTTCTTCCTCTTTCTCGTAATACTCCTCAAACCTTTTTTTGAAAAAAAATATTAATTTGCTTAGTAGAGGCTGGGTTGAGGTGGAATTTGGTTGAATTGGAATGAACGAAGCGATTTTTTTTTTTTGAGTTTTGTGAGTTTCATGCCAAAAAAAAAAAGGGAACGAAGATAACAATAATTAGCTTTTTTTTTTTATGATTTAGACTTAAAATAACTTTATGGTTCTTATAAAATAGAGATGTTTTGATTTTGGTACCTAACATTTATCTTTATTTGATTTTGGTATACTTGACAACTCTTTAATTTTTAAAAAAGGTATATGCCGTGAAAATGACATGACTTAGGGGTGTACACATGTTGAATTGAGTTGGATTTAAAGAAATCCGTCTGATCCAATTAAAATATTTAGAATTGAATTGGATTAAATTCTAGTTATTTTGAGGCCAAACCCAAATCAATCATGAAGGAGTGGGCCTAGATCAATTCCATCATAAAATTTAAAAATTAAATATTTGAGAAGATATTCTTTAAAACAACTTTCTGAAATGAAATTAATTTAGCTACAGCCACTACATTCAACATCATGGGTACAACTTTTTTGCTCCCACTCGTCCCTTGGTACATGTAGCCTCACTACCATAGCATCCAAATCAAATAACCAACATTTTCAATTGGGATAATTATCAAAATACAAACAAGAGTTTCCCCCAACAAATTCAGGACGTCTGCACTCACGATATCAAAAGCCATTTTCAAAACACCAAATACTTGTATCGTAATCTAATAATAATAACAACGACAACAAGACAATAATAATAATGATAATAATAATAATAATAATAAGTCTCAGAATTGCAGAATAATAACAGCAAGGCAAAAGAAGCCATTCAGTCCCGAAAGATGGTATTTGATGACTGATATCATCATTGGCTACATTCAGAACAACGCAAAGGCAAAGTGATCATCAAGGAATACCTTTGATTTAGCTATAGCCATGACACATTCAAGATCAAGGGTAGTGAAGTTTCTGTGGGGGTAGTTATCACATGATGCAAGATCAGAGATGAAGAGACCATGTTAGGACCATACGTTTTGTTTGGTGTTGAAGGAACCTCTGATGTCAACGGAGGCGGCAACGGCAGCGACTGACGAGAGCGCCGCCGCGGCGAGAACTGGGATTTCCACTTTCGTGTGAGTGAGGCGAAGGAAATCGGTGATGCTATAGAACGAGAAGAGAAGGGAATTGTATGAGCCACGGTGGGGGCGACAGCCTTCAGCGGCTCTCGCAGCAACAATGGGGGGCAGCGCCGGCAACAACAGTGGAGGGCGGTTTGAGAGGTGAGAGGCGACAGCGACAGAGTGAAGTGATGGTGAACCCTATTAATATTATTTTTATTATCATATGATTGGGTTGCGTAAGGAGTTATGATAATTCATAACTAATTGTTCAACTCCATTATAATTAGGTTTATATTGTATTGGATTAAATTGAACCTAAACACTTTTAAAATTTAACTCAATATAATTAGATCATGTTGGATTATGGATTGATTTATAGCTAAAAACACTGTTAACAATGTGAAGTTAATATTTTTTAAATGACAGGACTTAATGACGTGGTGCTCTATTAAAAAGCCATGCTAATAGTTAACTGAAGCTTTCTAACGGAAGTAATAAATTCAAACATAAAAATATGTTAGGTACTAATAAAAATTTAGATACAAAAATCAAAACATGCTATTTTGCAGATACTCAATTTATTTAAGCCTAACAACTTTTGTCCGATTTTATTTACTTATTTATAGTTTCAACCCTCTATATGTATTATTCACCAAAAAAACCCTCTATATGTATTTAAATAATTAATTATTCATACAACAGTAAAACAAAACTTGTGTTTCTTTAATAAAAGTGTTGAATTTGAATTTTGTAAATAAAATAAATAACTGATTTGAGAATTTTAACTCAAATATAATGCGTCACCTAATTTAACATTTTTATTGGTTAAATTGGTTTCGACAAACTCATTATCAAAATCAATACAAAACTATTATATTTGACACTATTAGAAAATACATTTTCAACATCGGTTATTTACGACATTTTACATCAGTTTTAAAATCGATGTTGAAAATATCGATGTTGAATGTATTATTGTTAATATCGATTTTTTAAAAATCGATGTTAACATAAAAATGCTAACATCAGTTTTCTAAATAACCTATGTTATATATAAAGAACTATAGCAAAATAAGTATATACATAATAAACGTTGACATCGATTTTGATATAAAATCGATGTTAACTAATAGATTAACATCGGTTATGTATAAATAATAGATGTTATTAGAAATAACCAACATCAGTTTATTGAAAAATTGATGTTAAGGTGTATGTTGACATTGATTTTTCTAAATAATCGATGTTGTTTACTACATTAACATCGGTTTTTATTAATAACCGATGTTGTTTTCAAGTTTTTTTTTATATAAACTTTTTATTTTTACAATAAATCCAAAATTGTATCTGTAAAATGCAATTTCAGACCCAATTTACAGCAAATAAACATTTTATTCTGCTTTCAAGCAGTTTTAATCACAATAAACAATGAATAATTGATTTATTATTATTAACAACTATCAACAAATGAATTCAATGTTCAAATAACATAGGAAATGACAAAAATGTTTGAAAGAAACGTACCATTTCCCAGTTATTCCTGAAACTTCCTAATATGATGGTGGACATCCAGTGCATGACATAATAGCCGCACTCAGTGCTTCCTTTTTGTCTATTACACTAACTACATAATGAAATTTGGATATTAATTAAACAATTAGTGTACACACACATAAGAAGTATATATAAGTGGAAGTTTTATGTAAATGACGTACCTTGACGACAATCCACCTAGCAGCAGCCTTTGATTTAGGCTATGGAGCATCATCAAGACCTTTTAATGCACTGTTCCAGACGAGTAACAATTAAAAGCTGGTGTTGTTGAGGTATTTCAATGCAAATGTATTGAAAAAAACACTGATCTGTTAATTATCCCCTTAAGGTAGTTGTCTAGCCTGTTATGCAATGAACAAAACCAGACAATTAGGTGTTCCTTGGGCAGGAAGACCACCATCTACCAGTGTCCACTGAAGTGGAGACGAATATGAGTTAGTATATTAGTAAACATTAATTAAATTCAGTTATTTTGTGTGACTTACCCATTCAGGTAGGCTCCAAGGTAGAAATCGCGTTTTGAACTCTGCATCCAACTCTTTATGTAACTTTCAGACTCAAACTGTGATTGCCCAAACCTCTAAATGGATTGTGGCTCGAGGAATCCATACAGATCAGAAATCCCACTCGCATACTTGTTTCAGTCAGATGCCTGTTTATGTTAAGTCAAAGTTAAATATTTATGAATTGAAAGTAATAACTTAGGTAATTAAAAGTAATCTAAAATGACTTACAGAATCCACAACTGTAACACTGATATACTGAGACATTGATCACCGTGTGCGATTTCGGAGAGGTCTTCATGCTTTATGTAGAGTGGGAAGTCTGGATTAAAGACCCCAAACACAGTGGCATCCCATGTAACTTGGTAAGGCCTCAAGAAAAGCTTTGGGATGGTCAATATCATCAGATAAAGCAGATCATCGACCTCCGGATCCGACTTTTGAGGTGGTTTTTCCAGAGACACAACTGCCTGTTCATGAAACAAAGTTAAATGGCCTAATTTGAGGCACGCTGAATGAATTAATTAAAAAAGAAGAAACATATAGTAAGAGTAAAGTACCTGCTGTGATAAAGGCTTGACCAGATGTGTCGGCCAAGCAAGGAAGGTGTGAATTGCCTACCCCACTAAGGAAACCTCATCAGTGGGTACAGGAATGGGAGCATCTGGAGACATGTAACATTTGGAGACATGCAACATTTGGAGACATGTTAAGGAAAACTACATGTCCTAGAGTTCCTATTACGGAAGTGTATGCGGCCACTAACCATCTGAATGAAATGAATATCATTGGGAAAGGAACTTCAGGTGAGATTCTTTTTTATCACCTTGTTGAAAAGCTGGTGGTGACAAAAAATTATTTAACCTAATCATGAATGAGTCTAGAAAAAATCGCAAAATACAAAGACAGTTAAATCTAAATTTCCTAGATGCATAGGCATAATACAGATACATATTACTGAATTGGATAAGTGTTCCTAGAGTTAAAAACTTAAAATCTTGGTTCTTTGCCTTGCCTAACCAATTGGAGACATCCACTTATTTATTTAAATTGTCCAAGCTTGATTGAATCTATATGTATAAGGAAATCTTATTAATGGATTTTAATTTTAGGTAAGGTCTATAAGGGTACAATGACAAATAATTTGAATGTTGCAATAAAGAACATAATCAATGATGATGGAAATGTGGACACTTTTGTTAGAGAAATTACAAGCTCATCTCATGTCAGACACCTTAATATCAGTCGTTGCAAACAATCACAGTTTACTTGGTGCCAACTTAAAGTGGAATTAAACAAGGAATATACTTAAAGTGCATAAAAAAGTTAAATAATGCTCAAAATAGGCAATCCTAGCTTAAATCTTACCCTTTCCTTGATGTCACCCAAAGTCGGCAAGTACAGCTTATAGAATTCCTCTCTGAATGCAACTACAAACCTAAATAAAGTTTAGAAACCAACAAGAATAAGACAATTAGAATCTGTTTGATTTGTATAAATTTAAGGGATAGCAAGATACATCTACTATATTATAATATTTTCACTTTTAAAGGACTAAAGACGAATTATTGACCATAATTGATATATTAGCATTTGTAGTGATTTTTGCGGACAAAGCTTGATTTGTGAGTTGATTTTAGCCTTAGTTTCACTTTGGTTATTAGTCAATTGATCCAAGGAAACTTCCAAAGTAAAACGTCCAATTGATTTTTTTGATTATTTTATTCAAAGATATTTTGATTATTTTATTATTATTTTTCAAGATATTTTGATTATTTTATTATTATTTTGCTTTTTTTTTGTTTAACCGAGGTTACAACGTGAACGAACGGTTAGATTTCGTTTTAACAGTGATTAACCGAGATTACAACACAAATGATCGGTTGAAATTCATTTTATCATTTATTAGGCGAGATAACGGCTTAAACGATCGGTTAAAGCGTGTTAAAAATAGAAGAAATGAAAACCGAAAATGAACGAAATGAAGATGAAAGCTAAAAAAACAAGAAATGAATTGAAAGTCTCGGATTCGAAAACTTACCCATTGAATAACGAAGAATGAACGAAGAACGGATGAAGAACGATGAAGAATGACGGAAAACCTTCACGGATTTGCTCGCGGAAATGTCTCGAAAGCGTTATGGAAGCACCTCGACTTGGATTTTCTTCATGGAAACAATTTTTTTCATCCAAAACAGCTGAAATACATAGCTAGGGGGATGAGGGATATTTGGAACAGCCCCCTTTCGCCTATTTATAGGAAAAAGGGGAGGAGGTTGCCGCCCAGCTCGCCCAGGCCAGCTGGGTTGCTTCCTCCAGATTAGAAAATTTGAAAATTGCTATTTGCACCCCCTTTTGATAAGTTCACCCCATTCTTTTGTAATTTTAGGAAAAGCTACGGAAGCATATAGAACTTGACTTTATTCTTTTTTTATCTTCCTTCTCACCCATATTAAGTGAAATATGTTTATTTAGGGCTTTAGGAATTTTACGGAAGCATTACGAAAGCTTTAAGCAAGCATATAGGACTTGATTTCCCTCTTTTTCCTATTCTCTTTCACCAATATTAAGTGAAATAGGCTTACTCAAAGTTTTAGGAATTTTACGGAAGCATTACGAAAGCCTCAGAAACTTCGGAAACCAATTTCCAACAAAACATGGAGGATCTTGATAAGTTCACCCCCTCCCCTTTGCTAAATGCACTCCTTTTTATTTACACACCCCTGTTTACTAAATACACTCCCCTTTTTCTTTTTTTTGCTGATTCTTTTTTTGTAACGTTACGGAACTTTACGGATTATGTAACGATATTTGTTTTCTTTTCGTAATGTCGTGAAACTTTACGGATTACGCAACCATCCCCTCTTTGACTTCTGGAATGTTACGAAACTTTATGAATTGCGCAATAATGCTCCCTTTTGACTCTCAACATCTCTCGGAACTTCACGGATTGCCTAACGATGGGTGTCAAGTTCCTCGAAGCGATTATGCAAAGGTCGCATCCCAACAAACAGATGGTCTCTGTGTGCCATCAGACTCGATCGTCTCTGGATGGCGAAAAGGTGTGCGGATGATCATAATTTGTCTCCGCATGTCACATGACCTCAGGGTCAGTATGACAGAGATTGTGGGGCGGCCGACAAAAGCGAGACTCTTGCTTCTAAGTATCCTCAATTTGTGATGAGGAACTCAGACCTACGTAGTTCTGGATAACTGTGAGACCAAAATAGTCTCGGTGTTTTCTTCACTAAAATGCGAACATGCTTTAGTAAAGAGACAAAACTTCCAACTGATCAGAGCAACATATGCTTTTTTGGATGAAAAACAATGTGTCTATCGGGGAAGGAGAGTATGCTGATGAAATTTTCTCATAACCATAAATGAGATTTTGGATGTTAGCATTTTGTTTCTAAATGACCATTTAGAGGAAACATTGGGTTCAACAAAAATAGAAGAAAATCACTCAAAGTGTATCAATCTCACACAGGTAAGTGTTTCATCCTAATTCCAAACCATAGATATGTCATGACTTGATTTTGCAAATCATTTCCTATCAAATCAAAGATTACATGCGTGATCATGGATCAATAGGACTTTTTCTTGGGAACAGGTTTTTGGTGGGAAATTTGGCTTTGAGTGTTTTTTGGCCTTTTTCTTTTCTATTTTTGTTTAGTGTGAGGCGAACAAGTCATCGACACACATGATTTTGGTTGGCAATCAAAGGGAGAGGACCACTTTAGGTCGTGGTTTCCTTTCTTTTCTTGTTTACTTGGTGACAATTCTGTATTGTTCAAATATTGTCTAGTCCAAAGACCTTTCTGCATATTTCTTTTGTTTTCTTCCGATCCTTGATCGGGAATTTTCTTTCCTTTTTTTGCTTTCTCCCACTCTTCGATTGGGAATTTTCTTCCTTTGCTTTCTTCCAATTTTTTGATCGGGAATTTTCTTTCTTTTTTGCTTTCTCCCACTCTTTGATTGGGAATTTTCTCCTTTTGCTTTCTTCCGATTTTTTGTTCGGGAATTTTCTCCTTTTGCTTTGTTTTCTTTTGAGGGCAAGATTTATGGTGAGTTGGGATTTTGGCTCAAGGCTTGTAGAACGGCTGAACATGATATATGTTAGGGTTTGGCCAGCAGTTCGGGGATAAAGGGGATGTCCCACATTATTTCCATGATACACATGCAACAATGATGATTAGGAAATTTTATGCAAAATTGGTCATGCATGCACCCATGTGGACACTCAAGCATCAAGTTTTTATGGTCATGTGACACTAGGGTTCAGGATTCATTTTCCCTATTTAAGTCAACCCAGTGTTTCCTAAACATGTTCTTTTATCAATTCATGCATTCATCTGAGTCTATTTTGGGCGTTTGGGAAAATTTTCACATCATTCACCCTTCAGGTGTATACACAATTTTTTTTTTCAAAAACTGGTTATGATCAGTGAAATTTTTTTCAAAGAAAAGCTGGAAGTTATGTCTTTTCAAAAGCATGTTGGCTTTTCAGCTGAAAGATATATTTTTCGTTGTCTCTCTCTTTCTTTCCTCTTCTTTTTTTTTTCTCTTTTTTTTTTATTTTTTATTTTTCATGAGGTATTTTGCTACCTAAACATATGTATATTTTTGTGTGGTATTTTTGCTATATAGATGCATATCCAAGGTATCTTGCTACCTAAACATATATATATATATATATATATATATATATATATATATATATATATATATATATATATATATATATATATATATATATATATATATATATATATATATATATAGATATATATATGTAACGACCCCCCATGCATATGTCGCGCGCCCCCCACACATATACATATATAGTGTGAGAGGAGACACCCCCACGCGAGCGTGTGTGTTTTTTTATAAAATAACAGAGAGGGCGAGGAGGGGTGTGTGTCGCTCTGTCTCGTGATACACTGCCCGCACACACCACGCGCGGTGTAACAGAGACCCGGCGGCCCCCCAAATAGTCTCTTCTTGAGATGTGAGACGCGGCAGCGTGGGGAGGGTCGGGTCGCACACACACCTAACACCCTTCTCCTTATCTTGTGACGTGA
>NC_038242.2:36610499-36651863 GCF_000004515.6 Glycine max | reverse complement strand
TTATGTCTTTTTAGAAGCATATAGGCGTTCTGCTGTAGATATAGACAGCTGTAGTCTCTCTCTCTCACTCATCACCAGCGTTTTGCTCTATCATAGACATGTAGTCTAAATCACGCGGTATTGTGCTACATAAACATATGTATATTTTTGTGTGGTATTTTTATCATATAGATACATATATAAGGTATCTATCTATATATATATATATATATATATATATATATATATATATATATATATATATATATATTGTGAGGTATTTTTGTTATATACATGCATATCTAAGGTATCTTGCTACCTAAACATACATATATATATTTTGTGAGGTATGACTACCTTCCGAGCTTGTGCTTGTTTTATTTAAATTCCTAGGATCATGAGCAACTAGGTGTGTCCTACTATGACTTGAGAAACAAAGGTGATCAAACAACAAGCAGGGATTTAAAAGGTACTAGGTTGCCTCCTAGTAGCGCTTCTTTAACGTCTTGAGCCGGACGCGTGATGACTTGTCGGTCACGGACCTAGTACTTTTGCTTATCTTTGGCTTTGGACTTGGTTGCCTGCTTGTCGACCATGGGTTGTAGGCAACACTCCAGCTTTTGTAGATGAGCTGAGGGGCTCTGGAGGTGGCAATAGTGCGTCTATTGCCCGCTGCCGGCCATCCCCGGGTTGCTGTGGTATCTCGCCCTACGCCTGCCTGGGGGCGCAGTACTTCTTGATGAAAGCTCGGTTAGTAAGGGGCCTGATGACCTTACTGGGGGTGACAGATACTCCGTAGAACTGACTGAGGCCCTTAATCAGAGTTGGAAACCCCAGGACCCTGTTGGACTTCTCCGGGTCCACAGGGTGTCTTGCGGGTGCGATCCCTGCAAACAATAGATGGCATCAGAAATCAGTTGAACCATATGCATACTTACCTATGTTGGGATGGCATGACCTTGCTGGGGGGAACGGGCACCCTGTAGGACTGACAGAGGCCAGTAACCTGAGTTGGAAACCCCAGGGCCCTGTTGGACTCCTTCGGGTCCACTGGGTGTCTTGTGGGCACGATCCATGCAAATAGTGGATGACATCATAAATCAGTTGAGAAAAGTGCATACTTACCTATGTCGGGACGGCACAGACCAACTGATACTTCCGTGGGGGGAGATCGGCATTACGGTCGCTGGGCAGAATGTTGCTAAGTAGCAACATCATCCATATCTGTGTAAGAGTGGTCATGTTGGTGCGCATGATCCGCACTCGTCTCTTTGCAGCGGCACGGGTGAAATCTTGGCCCGGTATGCATAGTAGCTGCGTGATAGCCTCCCTCTCTGGTTGTGCTCGCACAGTTGGTCACCCTCCAATATCAGGAGGTGGCCCAGGAACTGATAAAGGGAACTATTGGCCCCTTAACCGGGAGCGCAAGTCTCGGTTAAGCATTTAAGGGCAGAAGACCTTAAATTATCTTAAGGTGTGGATATGGAGCCCACTGAAAGTAAAGACATGTAGCCCTCTAAATACGAGGGCGTGCAACCCTCTCAAGCTAAGGACATGTCACCCTTTGAAGGCGAGGGCGTGCAGCCCTCTGAAGGTGAGGACATGCAGTCCTCTGAAGGTGAGGGCGTGCAGCCCTCTGATGGAGAGGATGTGTAGTCCTCTGAAGATGAGGACGTGTAGTCCTCTGAAGGTGAGGACGTGCAGTCCTCGGAAGATGAGGATGTGCAGTCCTCTGAAGGTGAGGGTGTGCAGCCCTTTGATGGCGAGGACATGTAGTCCTCTAAAGGCGAGGACATGTAGTCCTCTGAACGTGAGGACGTGCAGTCCTCTGAAGGTGAGGACGTGCAGTCATTTAAAGGTGAGGGCGTGCAGCCCTCTGATGGCGAGGACGTGTAGTCCTCTAAAGGAGAGGACGTGCAGTCCTCTGAAGGTGAGGGCGTGCAGCCCTCTGATGACGAGGACGTGTAGTCCTCTAAAGGCGAGGACATGTAGTCCTTTGAAGGTGAGGGCGTGCAGACCTATGAAGGCGAGGACGTGTAGTCCTCCAAAGGTGAGGGCGTGTAGCCCTACGAAGGCACGGACGTGCAGTCCTCTGAGGGCGAGGGCGTGTAGCCCTCAGAAGGAGAGGACGTGTGGTTCACTAAAGGTGAGGACGTGCAGTCCTCTGAAGGCGAGGACGTGTGGTCCTCTAAAGATGAGGGCGTGTAGCCATACGATGGTGAGGACGTGCAGTCCTCTAATGGCGAGGGCGTGTAGCCCTCTGAAGGTGAGGATGTGCATTCCTCTGAAGGCGAGGACGTGTAGCCCTCTGAAGATGAGGCCGTGTAGCCCTCTGAAGGTGAGGACGTGTAATCCTCTGAAGGGGAGGACGTGTAGTCCTCTGAAAGCGAGGGCGTGTAGCCCTCTGAAGGCGAAGGCGTGTAGCCCTTTGAAGGTGAGGGCGTGTAGCCCTCTGAAGGCGAGGACGTGTAGTCCTCTAAAGGTGAGGACGTGTAGCCCTCTGAAGGCGAGGATGTGTGGTCCTCTAAAGATGAGGGCGTGCAGGCCTCTGAAGGCGATGGCGTGTAGTCCTCTAAAGGTGAGGGCGTGTAGTCCTATGAAGGTGAGGACGTGCAGTCCTCTGATGGCGAGTGCGTGCATCCCTCTGAAGGTGAGGATGTGCAGTCCTCTGAAGGCGAGGACATGTAGTCCTCTAAAGATGAGGACGTGTAGTCCTCTGAAGGGGAGAACGTGTAGTCCTATGAAGGCGAGGGCGTGTAGCCCTCTAAAGGTGAGGGCGTGTAGCCCTCTGAAGGCGAGGACGTGTAGTCCTCTGAAGGTGAGGGCATGCAGCCCTCCAAGGACGTGTAGTCCTCTGAATGCGAGGGCGTGTAGCCCTCTGAAGGCGAGGACGTGCAGTCCTCTGAAGGTGAGGGCATGTAGTCCTTTGAAGGCGAGGAGGTGTAGTCCTTTGAAGGCGAGGGTATGTAGTCCTCTGAAGGCGAGGAGGTGTAGTCCTCTGAAGGCGAGGGCGTGTAGCCCTCTGAAAAGGAGGACGTGTAGTCCTTTGAAGGTGAGGACGTGCAGTCCTCTGAAGGTGAGGACGTGCAGTCCTCTGAAGGTGAGGACGTGTAGCTCTCTGATGGCGAGGACGTGTAGTCCTCTAATGGCGAGGATGTGTAGTCCTTTGAAGGCGAGGACGCGTAGCCCTCTAAAAGGGAGGAGGTGTAGTCCTCTGATGGTGAGGGCGTATAGCTCTCTAAAGGTGAGGCGTGTAGCCCTACGAAGGCGAGGACATGCAGTCCTCTGAAGGTGAGGGCGTGCAGTCCTCTGAAGGTGAGGACGTGTAGTCCTCTAAAGGTGAGGGCGTGTAGCCCTACAAAGGCGAGGACGTGCAGTCCTCTGAAGGCGAGGGCGTGTAGCCCTCTGAAGGCGAGGGCTTGTAGCCATCTGAAGGCGAGGACGTGTAGTCCTCTAAAGGTGAGGGCGTGTAGCCCTATGAAGGTGAGGACGTGCAGTCCTCTGAAGGTGAGGACGTGTAGTGATGAAAGCTTGCTTGTGGAGCTTCTATGGAGGCTGGATCTTTGAGCTTCAATGAGGTCCTTTAATGGTGATTTTCCACCATGGAGATGTAGTGGAAGACAAAGGAGAAGAGGTAAGAGGCGGCGCCATCCACTAGGGAATAAGCCTTGGAAGAAGGAGCTTCACCACCAAGATGAGACTTGGATAAGAAGCTTGGAGAGGATGCTTCAATGGAAGAAAAGAAAAAGGGAGAGAAAGAGAGAGGGGGGAGCACGAAATTGAAGGAAGAAAAAGGGAGAGAAGTTGAACTTTGAGTTGTGTCTCACAAGACTCTCATTCATCAAAGTTACAATAAGTGTTACACATGCTTCTATTTATAGACTAGGTAGCTTCCTTGAAAAGCTTTCTTAAGAAAACTTCCTTGAGAAGCTTTCTTAAGAAAACTTCCTTGAGAAGCTTCTTTGAGAAAACTTCCTTGAGAAGCTAGAGTTTAGCTACACACACCCATCTAAAAACTAAGCTCACCTCCTTGAGAAGCTTCCTTGAGAAGTTAGAGCTTAGCTACACACCCCTATAATAGCTAAGCTCACCCCCATGACAAAAAAAACATGAAAATACAAAAAAAATCCTACTACAAAGACTACTCAAAATTCCCTGAAATACAAGGCTAAAACCCTATACTACTACAATGGCCAAAAACAAGGCCCAAAAGACGAAAACAACCTATTCTACTATTTACAAAGAAGAGTGGACCCAACCTTGGCCCATGGGCTCAAAAATCTACCCTAAGGTTCATGAGAACCCTAAGGTTCATGAGAACCCTAAGGTCTTCTTTATCAACTCTAGCCCAATCCTCTTGGAGCCTCTTGCTCATGGCTCTGGTAACTGGTCCTTTCCTAGGGAGGATTGCATCATGTAGCCCTTTGATGGCGAGGACGTGTAGTCCTCTGATGGCGAGGAAATGTAGTCCTATAATGGTGAAGGCGTACAACCCTCAGAAGGTGAGGGCGCGTAGCCCTTTGAAGGTGAGGACGTGCAGTCCTCTTAAGGGGAGGACGTGTAGCCCGCAGATGGCGAGGACGTGTAGTCCTCTGATGGTGAGGACGTGTAGTCCTCTGAAGGTGAGGACGCGTAGCCCTCTGAAAGGGAGGACGTGTAGTCCTTTGAAGGTGAGGGCGTGTAGCCCAACGAAGGCGAGGACATTCAATCCTCTGATGGCGAGGACATGTAGTCCTCTGAAGGTGAGGGCGTGCAGCCCTTTGATGGCGAAGACGTGTAGTCCGCTGAAGGTGATGGCGTGCGGCCCTCTGATGGCGAGGACGTGTAGTCCTCTGAAGGTGAGGACGTGTAGTCCTATGATGGCGAGGATGTGTAGTCCTCTAAAGGTGAGGGCGTGTAGCCTTTTGATGGCGAGGACATGTGGCCCTCTGGAGGCGAGGACGTGTAGTCCTCTGAAGGTGTCGACGTGCAGCTCTCTGTTGGTGAGGACGTGTAGTCCTCTGAAGGTGAGGGTGTGTAGCCCTTTGAAGGTGAGGACGTGTAGTCCTCTGAAGGTGAGGGCGTGCATCCCTCTGATGGTGAGGATGTGTAGTCATCTGATGGCGAGGACATTTAGTCCTCTGAAGGTGAGGGCGTGTAGCCCTACGAAGGCGAGGGTGTGCAACCCTCTGAAGGCGAGGACGTGTAGTACTCTAATGGCGAAGACGTGTAGCCCTCTGAAGACGAGGGTACTAGTACCCAAGGGTCCACCCTTATGAGAAAGCAAGAGATTGACTCATTAAGAGGGTCGATCATCCCAAATTCAAAAGATTGGACATCAGATGTAGGAAGTCTATGCAATTAACATGATTTGTAGGAATGCAGATGCATGCAACCTTTGTCGTGAAATTTGGTAAATGCGGACTTCATATGAAACAATGCAATGCAATGGAAAGTTGTACAATGTTCATGACATTCTTTCCCTATTTTTTTATTTTGATTTTGATTTGATTTTTTTGGAAAACACAGATTGACTGTCCTTTTGAAAGAGGTGATAATTCATGCAACCTCATCCTATCTTTTGCAAATCTCTCCGGGAACTCCCTCAGAGTGTATGTTTTGTTTGATTTAGTCACTTAACCATTTTGGAGTGACAACAATAGAGTCGTTCGATGTTTAATCAATCCATTGAAACTCTAGGATTTGTCGCCCCTCTTTTTTTTTTGTTTAAAAACATCGACGTGTGAGAACTTTTGATCTGCCCCTATGTTCACTTGAGGCTCATGTACGATGCCCCTCATTGCCCTAGTGTGAGGCTTTGAGGTACCAATTGTTGTCCTTCGTCATGACTTTGTAGCAGGGAACCTATTGGGTGAGAACTTCTAATCTGCCCCTAGGTTCACTTGAGGTTTATGCATGGTGCCTTTCATTGCCCCAATGTAGGGCTCTGAGGTAACCATCATTGTTTTGTTTTCACAACCTTGTAGCAAGGAAGAATGAAAGAAGCGGTTGATTCTTGCAAAAAGAATTTTTCAAGGACGAGAAACAGTTGAAGGATTTTTTTCAGTTGACAGGTTAAGTCAAATGACTCCTATTCTTGATAACTCATTTCTCTCTAAAAAGACAAACTTTCTGGAATGATAAAATGAGGTCACATGAACGTCTACATTTTACTTGAAAACACAGTCAATCAAATTCTTTTTTTTCCTTTTTCTTTTTGAACTTTTTTTTGCTTTACTCGTTGTTTATGGCACCCTCCCCGAATGTGTAGCACGAGTAATTTCTGATTGAACGGTCTTGGAAGTCCAAACTCAGAAGCACAGGTCGCTTGAGCAAACAAACCAATGGCTTGCACCCACATTCCAGTGGAAGCAAAGATGTAATTACGAGAGGATGAGGGACAAAGATGTCAAATTTATCCATTTTATTTAGCATTGTAACTATGGTTTACAATAATGGCATAAACTTGAAAATCCTGATGAGTCATTAGAGACATCTAACAACAGCTTTCAAAATTGCCCCATGTGTGGTGTCGCTTGTCAATGTTAGGATTCACAAGCGATTCTCCTCAAATTTCAGCCAGCCCGCATCAATTAGACTTTGCACCTTACGCTTTGAGGTCATACAGTGCTCAATGGAATGTCCCGGAACTCCTCCATGATATGCACATGTTGCATTCGAGTCGTATCCTCAGAAAATGGAGGTTGAGGAAACCTAGCGGGGGTTATGGCTACCATTGCATTATCAAGTAGATAAGGGAGCAAGTTAGCATAGGACACCAGAATTCGGGTGAATTCTACAGGCTTTTTGCTGCAAAATTCCTTCCTTGGTTGGTGTTTTGGTTCGTGCTAAAGGTGGTGTTTAGCATTGGTTGTGTGGTAGGTGGGTTTTGCAGTTGATTTAGGGATGGCCTTTGTGGATAACTTGGTGGTAGGTAAGGAGAAGGGTTGTTATTGGCTGAGTAATGACATTGTTGGGCTGGTGGGAATTTGGCCATGTAGGAATGACAGTCGCAGTATGGGTTTCTCCTTCATTCTCACCCTTTTCATTTGCCCTAGTTTTCTCATTCGTCCAAGCAGGATGATTAAATTTGCCTCTTTTCAGAGCCACTTCGATCAGCGAAAACTAAATAAGCAAAGCTTGAAGGTGTGTGTAGCCCACCATCTTTTCATAGTAGAACACTGGTAATGTGTCTACTATCACAGTTATCATCTCCCTTTTCGTCATTGGGAGTGCCACCTGGGCTGCCAGGTCTCTAAACCTTTGGGCGTATTCTTTGAAAAATTCATGCCCCTTTTTGCACATGTTCTGTAGTTGCATCCTATCCGGAGCCATATCAGAATTGTACTGACACTGCCTAACGAAGGCAACCATTAGGTCCTTCCCAGAATGGACTCGGGAAGGTTCCAAGTTAGCGTACCAGGTAACAGCTACCCCAGCTAGGGCAAGGTTCCAAGACTTTCTTGGAAGAAATGTATCAACAGTCCTCATCTTTTGCGTATGCCCCCATCTTTCGACAACACATCTTTAGATGGTTCTTGGAGCAAGTAGTCCCCTTGTACTTGTCAAAGTCCAACACCTTGAACTTGGGAGGGGTGATGATATTGGGTACTAGGAACAACTCTTCTAGGTTAGCAAAGGCATAATCTTCACCTCCTTTAATGGCCCTGAGCCTTTCTTTTAGATGATCCAACTTTCCCATTTCTGCCATAGCATGAGGGTTTTTACCCGGTGTGGAATGCAAGGGGTGTGGTTGTGGGTGATACTGAGGGCCCTCCAAAGTGTTTTGCAGGGGTATACCACCAACTGCTTACCCTTCAGTGGCATATCCGAGGCAAGGCTCGAAGTCGGCTAGATCGTGGTGGGGAATTGCATGTGTCTCCCCCACGGTTTGAGAGACATGTACATGATGAGGTTGTCGGCTCTCAATGAGTATGGGAGCGGAGTTATTGACATGCTCATTGGGAGTGTATGCCACATTGGGTGGTGTATAGTTGGGAGGCAAGCCATATGGTGGGAAGGCATGCTTGTTTTGAATTTGCACATAATGGGGGCCGCCGTACTTCCCAAATCTTTGCCTACCATATCTGAGGTTGGATGATTCATTTGGTTAAGGCCAGATGGGGGCATCGGGTTCACCTTAGCAATAGTGCTGGTAGCGGCAATTGCAACCACATTAGCTTCCATTATCTTCTTCATGCTCATCATGGCCTCCATCATTGTGGCCATTTTCTCTTTCATGGCCTCCATGTTGGCCTTCATCTGTTCTTGCACCTCCTCTACTTCACTCATTACTCTAGCTCTAGCACGAGTTTGGTAAGGGCGCCGTAAAGTGTGTTCTTTTCTTTTTGATAACAATGATTAAGTTCGGTTTTTTTCAAGGAAAGAATGCAATGAGCAACGCAGCCAATGAAAAGCATGGATGTATGCGAATGAGGCACAGTTGAAGTATTGCGAATTTTTACGCAGGACATAGGGTTGAATCAATTTAGATTTTCAACATGGTCCATGACATCTTTGTCAAGGTGAAACTAGAAGTAACAAGGACATTAACAGTCCTAAATGTGTTTGGCAGTAGACGAAGCAACGATGTAACCCGATCCATCTTTTGCCCCAATTTTTGCAAGATGGTTACTTCCATACTTCAACTTGACTTGATGAACCTTTTCGTAAAAGCATGAGCTTGGTTCAACCCGGTAATCCAAGGAATGGCAATTCCGATTGCCAATACTTCAACAATATTTCATAGAGATGAAAGACTCGGGAATACTTTAAACTATGCTTGGAAAATGTAATTATGAGATTGAGATGCCCGAAGAAACATCATTTCCTAGTTAACCATGCATTAGGTACCATGCTCAATCATTTTGTTTTGTTGTTGTGTTTTTTTTTAGAAATGGGTTTATGATCCCAACATGGTTGGCTCATGGTACCTAACACATGCAACTAAGAATGTAGTGTGAATTTTCACGCTTCCCCCTTTTTTTTTGTTTTTGTTTTGTAGAGGAAAACACAAGGATCATGCATGAGTAAACATGAAAATAAAAGGTATGCAGTTTGTAGAACAAAAAGTATGTTGAACGCATATGCATGATGATGCAATGACACATGCAAAATGTGAGGCTGGAATATGATAACGGACAATTGCAGGAACGATATCTTCATTATGATGCTATGAAGAGATGTTTATGCGATGCATGATATGAGTGCATTTACGGACACGAGAGCTCGGAAAATTATCTCTTCTTACTTGCGCATTTGGGGGCGCAGTGCCCCATGTGTACAGTTAAGAAGGTGATATGGACCTTCCAGCCTCCCGTGACAAAAGACGAGACCAACTTACAACGTATGCGTGACGACATGATGCAGATGCGCAAAAGCGCAACAAGGGGGATGTACACAACATGGAAATATCCTCAAATAATCATACAACAAAGGCGTACATGACATTTAGGTTATATGCATGGCAATGTTTAAAACGCACGTAGCGTGTTCGCTTCGTGCCCCTATTTTAGGGACCTAAACGGGAGGAATTAAAAGGCTTTTAGTGATAATTCCCAAGGTGGTCATATCTCTCTTGATGGTTTCTAGAGGTATCATCCCCTTCGAAAGACATATTGCGGCAATAGGGACTACCAACAACAATATGTTATCAAAGAGAAAAACTCTAGATGAGGGTTCACTGTTATCAAGCAAGTCGGAGACCTAGCATGACCACAGATTCACCTCCACTCCTTATGTTCCCATGGGCCTAGGTATAAGGCCCTTTTTCAACTCACCGTGTGTGCAAATAGTGTTGGTGTTTGTGTGCATCAAATTAATAAACATCTATCTCATGCATACATTTAAAAAGCATACTAAAAGCATAAAAGAGTTATATACAAGGATCTAAAAAAATAAAGGAAAACTAACAAAGGATAAGTCATGGTAAGGAATGCACACTAATTGATTGGCCTAACTCTCTAAAAACAGTCCCCAATGGAGTCACCAACTGTCGCAACCTATCCTTCGGCGGGAGGGCGACGCGGGGCTCGCGGATGCGTCTTCCAAGAAAGGAAAATGCGCGGAGTCGCCACCAACATTTATTCGAGGAAAATGTCGGAAAAACCGGAAAAGGATGTGGTCTACGAACTTTAAGTGAAAGGTTCGGGAGTTATATTTACGCACGGGGAAGGTATTAGCACCCCACGCGCTCGTCACAAGGGACGACAGCCTTTAATCATGTGTGCAAATATGACTTCATATTGTTTTATTTTCCCTTTCTTACGTTTTTATGTCTTTTTACACTTTTATGAATTTTTATTTTTTTGTGGTCGACAAGGGTGTTTCCCTTGCTCCTACGTATTCCTCAATTGTGATAAGGAAATCAGACCTACGTAGTTCTTTGAGAACTAAACGTTGGTTAAGTTGTTTTTATCCTTTTTTGCAAGATATATTTTGACCAAACAAAAGTCGTTTAAGGCATTGGACCATTAAACGATTTTTTGATTTTGAAAGGAGAGAAAGGTTAAGGCGTTGGACCACTAACGATCTCTTGGTGTGGTCGACAAAAGCGGGGCTTTTGCTCCTACGTATTTTCAATTGCGATGAGGAAATCAAACTTACATAGTTCTTGCAAAAGCGGTAAAGTTACATGTTGATTTTATGCTTTTGAACGGTCCATGTTAACCGATAAAAGCAAAGAGGACCGTTTAAGGCGTTGGACCTTAAAATGGTTTTTAGTGATTTTTGCGGACAAAGCTTGATTTGTGAGTTGATTTTAGTCTTAGTTTCACTTTGGTTATTAGTCAATTGATCCATGGAAACTTCTAAAGTAAAACGTCCGATTGATTTTTTTTTTATTACTTTATTCAAAGATATTTTGATTATTTTATTATTATTTTTCTTTTTTTGGTTTAACCGAGGTTACAACGTGAACGATCGGTTAGATTTTGTTTTAACAGTGATTAAACGAGATTACAACACAAATGATCGGTTGAAATTCATTTTATCATTTATTAGGCGAGATAACGACTTAAACGATCGGTTAAAGCACGTTAAAAATAGAAGAAATGAAAACCGAAAATGAACGAAATGAAGATGAAAGCTAAAAAAACAAGAAATGAATTGAAAGTCTCGGATTCGAAAACTTACCCGTTGAACAACGAAGAACGGATGATAAACGGTGAAGAACGACGGAAAACCTTCACAGATTTGCTCGCGGAAACGTCTTGGAAGCGTTATGGAAGCACCTCAGCTTGGATTTTCTTCACGGAAACAATTTTTTTCATCCAAAACAGCTGAAATGCATAGCGAGGGGGATGAAGGATATTTGGAATAGCCCTTTTTCGCCTATTTATAGGAAAAAGGGGGAGGAGGTTGCCGCCTAGCTCGCCCAGGCGAACTGGGTTGAGGAAGCAACCCTGCTTCGAAAATATTCTGGAAGGGCCCAAATTCGAAAATTTAAAAATTTCTATTTGCACCCCCTTTTGAAAAGTTCACCCCCTTCTTTCGTAATTTTACGGAAAAGTTACGGAAGCTTTACGGAAGCATATAGGGCTTGAATTTCTTCTTTTTTTCTCTTCCTTCTCATTCATATTAAGTGAAATATGTTTATTTAGGGTTTTAGGAATTTTACGGAAGCATTATAGAAGCTTTAAGCAAGCATATAGGACTTGATTTCCCTCTTTTTCCTCTTCTCTTTCACCAATATTAAGTGAAATAGACTTTCTCAAAGTTTTAGGAATTTTACGGAAGCATTACGAAAGCCTCAGAAGCTCCGGAAACCAATTTCCAACAAAACGTGGAGGATCTTGATAAGTTCACCCCTCCCCTTTGCCAAATGCACTCCTTTTTATTTACACACCCCTGTTTACGAAATACACTCCCCTTTTGCTTTTTTTTGTTGATTCTTTTTCCGTAACGTTATGGAACTTTACGGATTACGTAACGATACTTGTTTTCTTTCCGTAATGTCGCAAAACTTTACGGATTACGCAACCATCCCCTCTTTGACTTCTGGAATGTTACAGAACTTTAGGGATTGCGCAATAATGCTCCCTTTTGACTCTCGACATGTCGCGGAACTTCACGGATTGCCTAACGATGGGTGTCAAGTTCCTCGAAGCGATCATGCGAAGGTCGCATCCCAACAAACAGATGATCCCCGGATGAAATTAGGGTATGACACATATCATATGTTAACATCAGTTTATTAAAAACTGATGTTAATTAAACACGTTAACATCGGTTTTCCAAAAAACCGATGTTATCGTATGATATGTTAACATCGGTTTTTCAAAAATCGATGTTAACTAATGGTGTTGATGCGGTTGCAGAGAAGTTATATGAAGACAATTATTAGTGTTAGATCTATGTATTTAAGAATATCGTTGTACACGTGTTGAAATCATATAATTAAACTGTTACTATTAGTAGTTTATAAATAAAACTCATGATTGCCAATTTTGGGAGGGATGAAACACTATCACTTAATTTCTCAAACATTGATAACACCTACCATAAAAAATTGGCTACAAGTTCAGCAGGTCATTGTGTTTGTATTCAATTTCCATATTTTATTGCATCTTTCTAAACTCTTTACTCTTTTCAATGTTCATTTCTTCTCAAAACTTTACTATTCCAATCCCTACTTCTTATTACTATCGAAATTATTATAGAACTATTTATTAAATCGAAAACACTTTTATCAAAGTATCCTTACTAATTATCTTATGAACTACTATATTATTATAATAAAAATGGATAAATTTATTGAAATTATAATTGTTGTATGCATTAAGTATTAAATAATTTCCTGATAAGTTGAAAACTATAAATTTGCTTGTTTAATAAAAAAGATCTCACAATCAAGAACGAACTATGTGTCATCTTTAAACATTTATTTGTTAATAAAATCATTTAGTGAAAATTTCGTTGTCAATTCGAAAATATCTTCCTTTTGATCAATAGTTAGAATTTTCACGATTAATTAATACAAATTAAAGTTATTTCATTATAAGAACCACAAATATAGAAAAGAAAATACACTAAGAAATTTTAAATCGAGTTTGCATAAATAATACACATTGGTTTTTATAGTTTTTTTATATAGAGATAGACATAGAGCAAGAGAACTCGATCTACACATTTAAATAATACATGCAATAATAATTGTTTTTTATTTTTGGTGAGAAGTTTGTCTAAGTTTTGTTTTTTCTTTCTATATTGTTAACTATGGAGCAACCAGAGATACAAAGGTTGTCATTGGAAGAAGAAGATGAGAGATACAAAGGTTGTCATTGGAAGAAGAAGATGAGGAATTGGTGCTTCCAAATGATGCTATTAATTATGAAGGAAAATTTAAATCTCTCCCTTCACTACTACGAAAATAAGATTTAATATCGCCAAATTAACGTCGGTTTTGATGAAAATCGATGTTACAAAATGTGTGATGGCATTTTTGTAAACAAAATGTCATCGCTAACATCAGTTTTTTAAAAAACTAATGCTGAAATAAGAATTTTAACAGTTTTTATAATCTAAAGTTAAGATTTTCATTTCAACATTAATTTTTAAAAACCAGTGTTATACGTGTTGAGTCAACATTAACACATTTTATTTACTTTTTCTTTGTTTCTCTGGAAGCCATTAGGTGAGTGAGTAAGCGAGGTATGGTTTTCTTTGTTTTGAACGCTCGACACGTATCGCATCGCCCCCCTCTTCGTCTTCCTCACTGACACCGACGACATCATCAACATCTCCCCCGACGTGCCGTTTCATTGACAAAACAAAAGACATCCTCGACAAGGCCCTCACCTTGGCCCTCAATTTCCATGACAACACCCTCATGAAGTGCGTCTTCACCCTTAACCCCAGAGTCGGGTTCCGCAAGGTCTCCTTGCTTCTCGAGAACTCCATTGGCGACATCTCCTAGCTCCTTCAGGTCTCCACCAGTTATGGTGGTGGAGACTACATCGGCGACCTCCCTTTGATCACTACAAACGAGTTGATCCTCCACACAGGTACCTTGGAGGATTGCTCTGTCGTTGTCACCTAGCTGATCTCCCTGGCTAGCAACAGCGACCACTACGAGAAGCTCATAATTGAAGAATGCAGGTTGGGGCCACTCCTTAAGCTTCTAAAGGAAGGAAAATCCAAAGGGTAGGAACACGCGACACGTGCCATTGGGCTTCTGGGGCATGACCCCGAGAGCGTTGATAACATGAAATACGTGGGTGCATGCTTTGTGTTTGAGAAGATCCTAAAAGAAAGTGCAAGTTGTTGTGACCTGGCCTGTGTTGGAACTCGTTGCCATTTACCCCAAGTGTCAGGACCAGAGAGTACGGGCTAGAGAGTAGGGAATCTGCAGGCCATTTATTTTGCTATGAATTTTAGACTAGTTGTGAATAAGAAGGGAGCTGCCATTAAGGCTAGGAAACTCGTGTTTAAGGGGAAGGTAGTAAAATTGAGAATTCACTCTATCACTTCAACTCCACATTTGAGCGAGTGCCTCCACCTTTCTCTTTGATTTTTCAAGTTATGTGCAATCAAAATGAGATTTTCATTTATTTTATTTTATTCTCCTACAAAATCTCAATTGGGGTGTTTTGCTGCCATATATTTCAATAAAAAAGCGGATTTGTGTGCAAACTTCATCATGAGCCCATCTCACCACTTAGATGTTGTCCTTTTCAATAATTCTGGAAACTTAGAACTTTAAAGGCACAAGTTAGCATCCTTCCTAGATAGCACTATTCAGTTCATTATGTAAATTTTGGGTAGCTTCATCGTTGGATGGAAATTAGAACTAAAATGTAGAAATTATATAGCTTTTTTTTCATGGTGTACTATTGTCTACATTTTCTGTTCGTTTTATTTTAACAAAAAAAAATATTGATAATCTTTTTGACACATTGTTATGAACTTCTCATTGAAGATGGGTTTTGTTATCTGAGAGCCACCTCATGGTCTATACAAAATGCTTAGATATCCATGCCAAATTATGAGAAAGTAAGTGGGGCACTTAGGCATTGTGTGTTTATGGTCATGGCTATGCATGGATGTATATTTTCTAAAATACAGGTACTTATTGCAACTTCTGGTACACAACCTTTAAGTCTATACTTTTGTGTTTTCTTCTGGGGGTGGTTTTTGGGATTTAGGTTTTTTCAACATGAAAATTTTGTGATTCTCTGGCTTCTTTTAATTTTGTTTTCATTCTTGATTTATTTCCATTTTAGTTTGTTAGTTCACCGAAACTCGTTAGTTTTATTGAGTGTTTTTAAATTTGTTTAATGTTCAGAGAAGTGGTAATTTCAAGAAATTTTATTATGAAGAATTATATATCACCATTGGGCTTTAGTTATTGTCTTTTGGTTCTAGGCCTCATTTAAATTAATGGTAGGTAATACTAATAATATAATAATATTTTGGTAATAATGTAAGTAATAACTACAAAGTGTAAAAAATTTAGCCATTTGGCTTTATTGAGATTAGTGAAATGCCTACTGAATGCAAACCTTAGACTTGGGATAAAAATTACTCTGACAAGCTGAAGTTTAGCTTCATCTTTTGTAATCCACTACTAATCCCTTTGGTCCCAAAGTTTAGAATATTAACAATTTAACATTGCTTCAACTTGTCTTGACTTTTGTTATCCACTATTAACCCCTTCAGTTCTAAATCTTTTATTCTTAGTGGCTTTATTAGAGATGCTGTCAAGTCTTGATGTAGCTCCATGTAGAGCTTGTAGGCCTTGGATCTTCTTCATCAATGGACTCCTTGCTTCTTGAAGATCAATGACAGTGGAATGGAGAAGGAGGAAAGGTGATTGGAGATGCCACTTCAAGGAGAAGATGAGTTAAGAACAAACTCACCACCATAGGAAGTCATGGATGTAGGAGAAGATTAGTGAAGGGAAAAGGAGAGAGGGGGCACGAAATTTATGCCTCAAATGAGGTCTGAACTTTGAAGTCTAATTTTTCAAATGGTCAAAGTTGAAAAAATATACACACAAGGCCTCTATTTATACACTAAGTGCCACATAAAATTGGAGGAAAATTTTAATTTGTATTCAAATTTTACTTGACTTTGAATTTGAATTTGTGGAGCCAAATTTGGAGCCAAAATTTCACTAATTATGATTAGTGAATTTTAGCTATGCTTCATCCCACTAATCTAAGATGAAGTCCAAGATTCTACAATAAGTTTGCTTAAGTGTCATGAGGCATCTAAAGCATGAAGGACATGCACAAAGTGTGACTATATGATGTGGCAAGCAAATGCTTACCTCCCCCTTAGGCTAGTCTGAAATTTAATTGGATTGGGCTTCTCCCAATTCAATTAAATTTCTCTCACAACACACATCAAATAATGCACTTAATGCATGTGAAATTACAAAACTAACCCTAATGCAAAAACTATTCTAGCTGCCCTAAAATATAAGGGATGGAAAATCATACATTACTAGGGTATCCTCCCTACACTATGGAGCCCTAAATACAAGGCCAAAAAATAATGAAACCCTAATCTAATATGCACAAAGATAAGTGGACTCATACTTAGCCCATGGGCCTAAAATCTACCCTAAGGCTCATGAAAACCCTAGGACCTTCTCTTGCATCTCTGGCGCAATCTTCTTGGAGTCTCCTAGCCATGACTCTGGTGATGGGTCCCCTCCATGGGAGGATTGCATCAAGTCTTACCCAAGATGTTGTACTTTGAATGCTGTCAAATTGTTTAGGATTATTAAATTACAGTTTCCACAACATGCAATATATGCCATTTCTTCATCTTTTTAGTGCAATTTGAAAACTCACTGTCATTAGGAAGAATTTATCAATTTAATAAATTTTTCATAGAAAATTGTATTTTCTTTGGCCTTTTAATAGAGCAGGATCCTTAGCCCTAATTAATTAGTTAAATTGACTAGGTTTTAGTTTTTAATTATGCTTATGGTCCTTATTGTAGATCTTGTTTTGTTTGTTGTTATTTGCCAACATGGAAATATGGCGGCAACTCATATAATTATTCTTATGGTTCATTTAAAAAACAAACAATTACAAAAAACAACATCGGTTGGTCTAAAACAGATGTAAAAAGTGTCTTTACATCGGTTTTGGCCAAAACCGATGTTATAAAGCCCATTTAACATCATAACGACACTTTCTACATCAATTTTTCAGAATTGATGTAGAAAGCGCTTTAGAATACACAATTTTGGCCATATTTCTACATCGGTTTTAGCCAGAACCAATGTAGATAATAATTTTCAACATCAGTTTTGAAACCAATGTTGAAAATGCCTACTTTCAACAACGCCCGGTTCGACATTGGTGCTAGAAATGATGTTGAAACTCTTCTAGAACCGATTCTAGAATCGATTTTAAAATCCTTTTATGTAATAGTGCTTTGTCTTGTGGGAAGATTCTTGATGGAAAGATATATTCATGCTCAAATCATGATAGAGAGGATGTCAAAGGTTTGGAGGCTAGGTCGGGGGGTTTTGATCATGGAGACAAATAAGGGTGCCAACATTTTTCAGTTTCATCATAAATTGGACATGCAAAGGGTTCTGAAGGGTGGGATTTGACTTTTGATAAGAATCTTCTCATCCTTAGCATCATCAAGGATGAAGAGATTCCAAGCCTAGTTCCTCTATACAAAGTTCCATTTTGGTTGTAGGTTTATAATCTCCCCATGGGCTTTACAACGGTTATAGTGGGTCAGAACATAGCCAAATTCCTTGGTGACTTTTTGGATTACGATGATAAAAATAATTCAATTCCATGAATGTCCTTCATGAGGACTAGAGTTCATGTTGATGTCAGGAAACCTCTCAAACATATAAAGAAGATTGAGAAGGTGAGAGGAGATTCAATGGTGGCAAGTTTCAAATATGAGAGCCTGAGTTCATTTAGTTATTTATCCAGTCTTCTAGGGATCATAGAAAAATTCTATGAAAAATTATTTACCATGGAATTTGATGATGTGAAATGATTACATGGACCTAATCTTTGTATAGATGGTCAAAATTTGGCAAGGTTGGAGCTTCATGTTGGATTAGGGACGGAAGTCAATCTTCACAAATGGTAGGTCATGATTTAGGCATTACAAATTTAGGAGAATTAAATGAGGGTCCTAAACTTACAAATAATGAGGCAATCATTATAGAGGCAAGAAAAAGGGATGAGACATTTAAGAGCTGGATAATTTTGTTCTGTCATCCCACCAACACTAATTGTTGGTGATATCAATCCCAATAATAGCTCCAAATATGATACTGATATGGAAACAAATTTAATTGGTTGGAGACAAGAGAGAAAATATTAACTACGGAGGATTTAACCACCAAGTCCACCATGCATGATGAGTCAACCATCATTAATGCTTTTGAAGAAAATTTCTAAATTTAAATATTGATAATTTTTTAATGGCAGGTCTTGACAACTAGACATTTCATAAAAAGTGAGTTGTTTAAGTTGGAACTGATGGGGCCTGGGCAACCCAAGAGCACTTCATTCTCCTTGTGACCTCATTTAGACATATAAATCAGATGTTAGCTAACCAATCGACACACTAATTGACTCTTCTAAGAGCATCTTTAATGCAAGATCTTGAGCAAGGATCTTGTTCTCAAGATTTGGTCTTGCAGAGATCTTGCAATAAAGATGGTGCTGAGATCTCCAGGGTGGAGAATGGGTTCTTGTAGAAGAACCTTGAAGATCTCTGCACAATGTTAAAAAAAAATTAAAAATTGCAAACAGAACCACAACAAAGGCAACAACCAACCATGGGAACAACAAAAGGACACCAATGGAAGAAGAAGAAAACGAAAAATGATAGAAGAAGGAAAAAAATAAAAAAGATGAACAAAAAAGAATACCTTTGTCGGAGGAAGGTTGTGCGAGGTGGAGGGGGAGATGATAGGTTACGTGAAGGGGATAAGGGAGGGGGGGGGGGGAGAAGGAAGGTCTTGTGAGGGGAGGGGTAAAGGGAAAAGTGAGAAGAAAAAATGAAGAGTCTACTGAGAGGGAGGAAGAGGAAAAATGTGAAAAGGAGCGGGGAGATGAAAAGACAAGAGAGAGGGAGGAGGAAAAAGTGAGAAGAAAAAAAAAGAAAAGGAAATAGAGCGTGTGGGAGATGACCATTTTACTGTGTGCAGAGTGACCGTTACTATGTATACAGTAACGGTCGAAAATCTGGAGAAGAAAATGCGAAGGACACGGTGCAATGGTAAAAAAAAAATTTTAACAGTCGGAAAGGGGTTTGCACGATATAAATTGGGTTCAAACAATAACAATTTGTACACCCAATTGGCATTCTAATTTTTCATTTGTGAACCTCTAGTATCCAAATTCAAGCTTAGTTAATTTTATTTTCCAAATTCAATCTCAATTAGTTTTTTTAAATTCAAGCTTAGTTTTTTTTTCATATTCAATCTCAGTTAATTTTTTTTCTATATTCATTCTCAATTTTTTTCCTATTCAATTAATTTTTTTTCCAAATGGATCTAAATCAATTTGATAGGCAAAGTTATATAAATTTTTTACAAAATTACAACATGTCGCCTTCAACCCAAAATTCACATATGTCAAACACTCAAACCCCTTGTACTGTTAATTCTCAGAGTTTGCAGACATTTCCTACATCCCAGTAAACAGTCCTATGAAGGTTTCAAATAATGATGTTGGTTCGCAATTTCCACAATTTTCTAGCCAAATTGGGCTAGACGAGATCGTCATTGACGAAATAGAAGGGTCTCCGACAAAAAAGAAGCCTAGAGTAGCCTTTGCAGTTGAAGAAGATACACACCTCATTAGTTCATGGCTCAACATCTCAACCGATCCAATTGTTGGTGTTGGTCAAGGAAAAGAAGCGTTTTGGTTGAGAGTCACAAAAAATTATAACAAATTTCGAGGTGAACTCCATGAAAGAGCAGTTAATCAATTGAAATCACGATGGCAAAAAATTAATCTGGGCGTCCAAAGATTCAAGGGTCATTACAACAAGCAGTATCATTGAAGAAAAGTGGTTGCACGGAAAATGATGTCATGCTTAATGCATATACCATTTGGAAGGAAGACGAAGGAACTAATTTTGGTTTGGAACATGCTTGGCGACTCTTGAAAGATAAACCAAAATGGTTAGAGTAGCTTACTGAAAATTGCTCTAAAAGGATGAAGATTTCGACATATGGGTCATATTCTTCATCATCTAATCTAGAAACACCAGTCGAAGCTGATACACCGTCTCCAATTATTCGAGCGAAAGGTAGCCAAAAGGAAGAGCAAGGGGAATGAAGTAGGAACATCTACCAATCCTGTTGATCTGACTGGTGTAGAGGAAGCAACGAGGGAAAGTAATGTTGTCAATGCCAAACTAGCAACCTTAAGGGAGAAAGAATTGGAAAATGATTATTACGACATTCTAATGAAGGATATTGTTGGATCAAGTGGCCTCGAAATAATTAAGAAGGGGGGTTGGATTAATTATTAATGTGTCTTGACTAATTAAAAACTTTATCCTTCTTAATGTTACTAGATTCAACTAGGCTTTTACTACTAAGTTAAGAAAGTAAAGAATAGAAACAGAATCTTAACCAAAAGTAACAGCGGTAATTAAAAGTACACAGCGGAAATTAAAGAGTGTAGGGAAGAAGAAGACAAACACAAGATTTATACTGGTTCGGCAACAACCCGTGCCTACATTCAGTCCCCAAGCAACCAACGGTTCTTGAGATTTCTTTCAACCTTGTAAAATCCTTTACAAGCCAAAGATCCACAAGGGATGTACCCTCCCTTGTTCTCTTTGAACAACCAAGTGGATGTACCCTTCACTTGAATTGATCCACAAGAGATGTACCCTTTCTTGTTCTCAGTATAACAACCCAAGTAGATGTACCCTCTACTTGTGTAACAAAGGATGTACCCTCCAATGTGTTAGGACAATGAATTCTCAGGCGGTTAGTCCTTCGAATCTTTGTGATGTGCCATCATTTTCTTCTATTTTCTAAACCCTTTTTGCACCATTTTAATTACTGATTGGTCTTAATTGTCAATTAATCAGGCAGTTTTATTATTTGGGCTCATTTAGCTAATTTGATGTTTTTAATCTAATTTCAGGAATTAATGAAACATTGGGCTTAATCCGGATTTTGGTTATGGACTTGAAGAGGGCAAATAAAGCAGCGCTTACCTTAGTTAATTTCTAATTAGGAAATTTTGCAATTTTATTTTATGTTGTTTAGTGTTTATTTCGTTTTGGGTCAGAGTATTGTAATAGGGCCCAGTGACTTTGAGTGACTCTTTTTAAATAGCAGCCTTGGGATTCGTGCAAGGCTATTCTGTTATGCTATTTTATTATTCAGAGCTTTTGTTTTAGGTTTTTACGTTTTTCTGTTCTAAGGCTACTGTTTTCGTTCTTAATGCAATTTTCCGTTTTCTGCTTCTAATTACAATTTCGTTCTTGCTTCTTCTTCTACTTTTATTTACGTTTCTGTCTCATTTACATTTCTGTTCGTTTACGTTTCTATTCATTTACGTTTCTGCTTCATCTTTCATTTGCGTTTTCTGTTTGAATCTATGGAAGGCTAGTTTTTCTGGTGTTGTTTCCTTTTGAGGATGAAACCCAACTCTCTTTGAGGTTTCATTTGTAATGTGGTTTCTTGGCAATTTTCCCTTCACCAGTGTCACAACATGCCCTTTTGTGGGCGAGCGAGGCGAGGCTCACGGGTGCGCTTTCCAAAGAAGGAAAGATGCGCGGAGTCGCCACCAACGTTTATTTGTGGAAAACGTCAGAAAAACCGAAGGAAACCGTTCAAAATGAAAATTCTAAGTTCAGGAGTTGTATTTACGTTTGAGGAAGGTATTAGCACCTCTCACGTTTGTCTCAAAGGACAACAACCTATTTTTAGAATTGTGGAAATTGTGTTACCTTAACTTTTATTCCTTTTTATTTTTTGAGGTCGACAAAAGCGGGGCTTTTGCTCCTACGTACCCTCCATCGAAGAGGAAATCAGACCTACGTAGTTCTTTCTTAAGAGTGAATCAAGCAATTCTTTTTTACTTGAAAGGTGATCATTTTAAGGCGTTGGACCTTAAAAATGATCCATTTACTTGATAAGGAAAACTGAAATGATAAACTTTCAAACCCCATTTAATGACCTTTTTTGTGGACGAGCTTGACTAGGCGAGTTGATTTTAGCCTTAGTTTCACTTTAGTTATTAGTCAATTCGATTAAGAATGAGAAATCCCAAAGAGAAAATGTCCGATTGATTTTTTTCGCTTCATTTTACTAAGAGATATTTTTTATTATTATATTATTATTTTACCTCTTTTTTGATTTCCAACGTGGTTACGGCACGACCGAACGGTCGGAATTCATTTTAACAGAAATTAACGGATGATACGATTCAAACGATCGGTGAAAATTTATTTTATTTTTTGATTAGGCGAGAAATGACTAAAATAAATGACTGAAGCACGTCAAAAGGGGGTATGGAAAGCGAATGAAAACGAGAATAAAAATACATGAAACAAAATGTGGACCACCACGGGTACATAGAATGAATTGAAAAGCTCGGTTTGGGGTACTTACTAGTTGAAGACTGAAGAAAACGAAGAACGAACGATGAATGTCGAAGAACGGTTGAAAATCTTCACGTAATTACTCACGGAAACGTTACGGAAACGTACGGAAGCGACTCGGCTTGGATTTTCTTCACGGAAACAATTTTCCTAAGCAATTTCGAGAGAATAAGAAGTGCCAAGAAGGCTGAACCCTTTCCCCTTTCATTCCTCCCCCTATTTATAGCAAAATAGGGGAGGAGCTTGCCACCTAGCTTGCCCAGGCGAGCAAGGTTGCTTCCTCCAGAAGAAACAGCCTTCAGGAGGAAGAATTTAGAAGGCCCAAGTGGGCCTGATTGCTATTTGTACCCCCCTTTTTACTAAATGCACCCCTTTGCCTTTTTTGGTAATTCTTTTTCCGTAACGTTACGAAACTTTACGAATTTCGTAATGATACTTATTTTCCTTCCGCGAGGTTAGGAATCCTTACGGATTATGTATTTACTCTGTTTTAGCTTTCGAAGAAGTTACGAAAACTCACGGATTGCGAAAAACACCTCCTTTCGATTTCCGTCACATTACGAAATTTCACGGATCGCATAAGCCTGCTTCCTTTTGATTTCCGGCACGTCTCGGGACTTCACATATTGTGCAACAAAGGGTGCCAAGTATCTCGAAGCGGCCAATCAAAGGTTGTATATCATCAAATAATAATCCTCGGATGAAATTAGGGTATGACAGTTGCCCCTCTTTACTTACCTCTCATCGAAGATAAGAGGAAAGCAAAGATAAGACACTGATTTCGTCCGTCTTGCCCTTTCCGTGATTAGTTCATGACGACTCTCGTCTCTACTCCTTTTTTTTTTCTACACAACACAAAACAAAATACAAACAACAACAAGAACAACAAATATAATATACATATACACATATACACATGTTTGGTGAAGGAACCGATCCGGAAAATAACAAAAACATATTTCCCAGTCACCGGAGGCTCCACGCTTGATAACGGAGGACACATGAATAGCGCTAGGCAATGAATTCATGAGTCTCTGAATAAGATGGAGAATGGAGAATTGGCGAACAGCGCTAGGCAATAAATTCGCGGGGCTCCAGACTCGTTGGTGGAGGATGCATGAACAACGCTAGGCAATAAATTCATGGGGCTCCGAAAAAAGTGGAGAATGGAGAATTGGCGAACAGCGCTAGGCAATAAATTCGCGGGGCTCCAGACTCGAAGGTGGAGGACATATAAACAGCGCTAGGCAATAAATTCATGGGGCTCCGAAAAAAGTGGAGAATGGAGAATTGGCGAACAACGCTAGGCAATAAATTCGCGGGGCTCCAGACTCGTTGGTGGAGGACACATGAACAGCGCTAGGCAATAAATTCATGGGGCTCCGAAAAAAGTGGGTAGGACTGAATGGTCCACCGGTTTTTTTCCACCAAAAAGGCAAACATGTTTTTTTTTTTTGCAAAGAAAAATAAATCATTCACGAGAGCACCATATCTTAGAGAAACAATATACTTGTGCCAAGGGTAATCTTCCTTGTAACCGAACATGAAGGCCAGGATGTCAACATTTAGCTTTTAAATGAACATGCAGGGGAAACATCGGGCTAAGTTGAAAATAAATCACTCATAGTGTATAAAACTCACACAGGCAAGTGTTTCACCCTATTCCCAAACCGTAACTGCACCATGATTTTATTTTGCACACGATTTCCTATCGAATCATAGATCACACGTACAATCACGGATCAATAGGATTTTCTCGAGGGTAGGGTTTTTGGAGAGGAAGCTGGGTGTTTCGGTCTTTTCCTCTTTGTTCATGTGGGGTGGGATATCGCCAATCGAGAGCGACCTTGAATGGCAATCCGAAAGGAAGAGACACCAAAAATGGGTTTTCCCTTGCCGGCAGTCACTTACCTTGCCGAAAATTGATCTGGTCTGAAGATCTTCCGTTCTCTTTCTTTCATTGATCGAGAATTGCTTCTTTTCCATTTTTACTTCCTTTCGATCTTTGATCGGGAATCCTTCCTTTTCTTTCTTTTTTATTGTTCTTTTCATTATTTTCATCTTTTTCTTTTTCTTTCTTTCCATTTCTTCCTTTTCTTTCTTTTCACTTCTCCTTCTCCATCCCTTTCTTTGGGAAATCGGGTTTTAACATTCTATTCGCTCTCCCTTGAGGAGATTCCGCTGTCCTTTGCTTCGGGGGAAAGGATGGGGATTCTTTTTTATAGGCCAAGGTTCAAAAAGGTCTAAGGTTGTGTTTCAATGGGGTCTTTTATCGTGGGAACCCAATCTTGATATCTGGGGCAAAACAAATTTGGGTGTCAAGGTGTTGATTTCGGGCCGAACTTCCATATTATTCCATAAGGCATGCGTGACAATGATGATTTGAAAACAACGTGCAAAATTAGTCATGGCTACAGCTAGGTGGGCACTCAAGCATCCCGTTTATGGCATTTTGATACTATGGTTGGGAATTTACACAAACAGACCCAACGTTTCCAAGTTATGTTCTTTCATCAGTTCAATGAGTTCATCCATTCTTATCTCGGTTATTCCGGAAAATAAACTCTTAGCGTCAGTCCCTTGTTTCCAGAAGATACGTTTGCTCTTTACGAATGATTTATACTTCTTAACTATAACATGTCGACCTTCGCGGTCTTTCTTTCTTTTTCCTTTTTGTTTCATTTTTATATATTCACAAAATTATACACCTATGGTCCTCTATGAAGAAATTTTTCTTTGTATATCTACACTCTTATACATGACAAACTTTTTCTGTATACGCATTGGAACTCTCTCTCTTTACGTCACACGGTCAAACCCTATTTACATTCAAAGATCTTTTTCGCACACCTATGATTCATACAAAAGTTTCTTTATATACACTCGTTCACACACACAAGAATTTCTCTACACGTATTTTTTTATAAAAACCCTTCTATGCACATTTTCCTTTTTCTTTACATACGCAGACATTTTATTCACAACACTTCTTTCTTTTTTATCATGATTTTGGTTCATTTTATTTTTAGGACGACGTTCCTAAATGAAAAATTCTACGCGATTCTGGAATTTCAACAGACACTATTGACAATAACGAAACAAGTACTAACGTAACGACTCAAACGATATGTATGCACAAAACAAAAGTCAATCAAAACGAAACAAACGTTAGTCCCTCAGTTAAACAAAAGATAGAATACAAATGATAAATGATGGAACATACGAATTTGGGGATCCCACAGTCATGTGGCTCCGCATGCCCCCGGACTCTTGGGTCATGGTAACAAAAGGTGGGGTGGTCGACAAAAGCAGCGCTTTTGCTCCTACGTATCCTCAATTTGTGATGAGGAACTCAGACCTACGTAGTTCTTGATAACTGTGAGACTAAAAATAGTCTTGGTGTTTTCTTCACCAAAATGCGAACATGCTTTAGTAAAGAGATAAAACTTCCAACTGGTCAGAGCAACATATGCTTTTTGGATGAAAAACAATGTGTCTATCGAGGAAGGAGAGTATGCTGATGAAATTTTCTCATAACCATAAATGAGATTTTGGATGTTAGCATTTCATTTCTAAACGACCATTTAGAGGAAACACTGGGTCCAACAAAGATATAAGAGAATCACTCAAAGTGTATCAATTTCACACAGGTAAGTGTTTTATCCTAACTTCGAACCATAGATATGTCATGACTTGATTTTGCAAATCATTTCCTATCAAATCAAAGATTACATGTATGATCATGGATCAATAGGGCTTTTTTCGGGAATGGTTTTTAGGTGGGGAACTTGGCTTTGAGTGTTTTTGCCTTTTCCTTTTCTGTTTTTGTTTAGTGCAGGGCGAGAAAGTCGCTTGCGCACATGATTTTGGTTGGCAATCAAAGGGAGAGGACCACTTTAGATCGTGGTTTCCTTTTTTTCTTATTTACTTGGTGACAATTCTGTATTGTTCAGATATTGTCTGGTCCAAAGACCTTTCTGGATGTTTCTTCTGTTTTCTTCCAATCCTTGATCGGGAATTTTCTTTCCTTTTTTTGCTTTCTCCCACTCTTTGATTGGGAATTTTTATTTTTTTCTTTTTCTTTTGTTTTCCGAGGGCAAGGATTGACATTCTCACCCTGGGTCAAGGTTTATGATAAGTTGGGATTTTGGCTCAAGGCTTGTAGAACGGCTGGTCATGATATATGTCAGGGTTTGGCCAGCGGTTCAGGGATAAAGGGGATGTCCTACATTATTTCCATGATACACATGCAACAATGATGATTAGGAAATTTTATGCAAAACTGGTCATGCATGCACCCATATGGACACTCAAGCATCAAGTTTTTATGGTCATGTGACGCTAGGGCTCAGGATTCATTTTCCCTATTTAAGTCAACTTAGTGTTTCCAAAATATGTTTTTATCAATTCATGCATTCATCCGAGTCTATCTTGGGTGTTCGGAAAATTTTCACAGCATTCACTCTTCAAATGTGTACACACTTTTTTTTTCAAAAACTAGTTAAGATCAGTAAAATCTTTCAAAGAAAAGTTGGAAATTATCTCTTTTCACAAGCATGTTGTTTTTTAGCTAGACAACTTTTTATTATTATTATTATTTTTATATTATTTTTCTTTTTATTCTTTTTCTTGCTCGCTCTTTTTTTTTTCATGAGGTATTTTGCTACCTAAACATACGTACATTTTTGTGAGGTATTTTGCTACATACATGCGTGTCCAAGGTATCTTGCTACCTAAACATACATATATATGTTTTGTGAGATATTTTTGCTATATACATGCATATCCAAGGTATCTTGCTACCTAAACATACATATATATATTTTGTGAGATATTTTTGCTATATACATGCATATCCAAGGTATCCTTCTACCTAAACATACATATATATATTTTGTGAAGTATTTTTTGCTACATACATGCATATCCAAGGTATCTTTCTACCTAAACATACATACATACATACATACATATATATATATATATATATATATATTTTGTGAGGTATGACTACCTTCCGAGCTTGTGCTTGTTTTATTCAAATACCTAGGATCATGAGCAACTAGGTGTGTCCTGCTATGACTTGAGAAACTAAAGTGGTCAAATAACAAGCAGAGATTTAAAAGGTACTAGGTTGCCTCCTAGTAGCGCTTCTTTAACGTTTTGAGCTGGACGCATGATGGCTTGTCGGTCACGTACCTAGTACTTTGCTTACCTTTGGCTTTGGACTTGGTCGCCTATTGGTCGGCCATGGGTCATAAGCAACGCTCTAACCTTTTTGTGGATGAGCTGAGGTGAACTCTAGAGGTGATGGCAGTGCGTCTGTTGCCCGCTGCCGGCCATCCCCAAGCTGCTGTGGTGTTTCGCCCTGTGCCTGCCTAGGGACGCAGTACTTCTTGATGAATGCTCGATTAGTAGGGGGCCTGATGATCTTTCTGGGGGCGACAGGCACTCCGTAGAACTGACAGAGGCTCGTAATTAGAGCTTGGAAACTTCAAGACCCTGTTGGATTTCTTCGGGTCCACTGGGTGTCTTGCGGGCGTGATCCCTGCAAATAATAGATGAAATCAGAAATTAGTTGAGCAATGTGCATACTTACCTATGCCATGATGACGTGACCTTGCCGGGGGAACGGGCACCCTGTAGGACTACAGAGGCCCATAACTAGAGCTGGAAACCCGAAGGCCCTGTTGGACTTCTCCGGGTCCACTGGGTGTCTTTGTGGGTGCGATTCCTGCAAACAATAGATGACATTAGAAATCAATTGAGCCATGTGCATACTTACCTATGTCATGACGGCACAGACCAACTGATACATCTGCAGGGGGAGATTGGCATTATGGTCACTGGGCAGAGTGTTGCTAAATAGTAACGTCATCCATATCCATGTAAGAGTGGTCATGTTGGTGCGCATGATCCGCACTTGTCTTTTTGCAGCGGCACGGGTGAAATCTTGCCCCGGTATGCATAGTAGATGTGTGATAGCCTCCCTCTCTGGATGTGCTCGCATAGTTGGTTGCCCTCAAATATCAGGGGGTGGCCCAGGAACTGATAAAAGGAAACTACGAGCCCCTTAATCGGGGAGCGCAAGTCCCGGTTAAGCATCTAAGGGAAAAGGACCTTATATTCTCCTAAGGTGTGGATATGGAGCACACTAAAAATGAGGACGCGTAGCCCTCTAAAGGCGAAGGCGTGCAGCCCTCTACAGGCGAGGATGTGCAGTCCTCTGATGGCGAGGACATATAGTCCTCTAAAGGTGATAGGTACTAGTACCCAAGGGTCCACCTTTATGAGAAAGCAAGAGATCGACTCATCGAGAGGGCCAGTCATCCAACAAGATTGGACATGAGATGTAGGAAATCCATGCAGTTAACATGATTTTTAGGGATGCAGACGCATGCAACCTTTGTCGTGAAATTTGGTAATGCTGACCTCATATGAATCAATGCAATGCAATGGAAAGTTGTACAATGTTCATGACATTCTTTCCCTATTTTGTGATTTTGATTTTGATTTAATCTTTTTGGAAAACACAGATTGACTGTCCTTTTGAAGTGACGACAATGGAGTCGTTTGACGTTTAATCCATGTATCCCCTTTTTTTTGTTTAAAAACATCGACGGGTGAGAACTTTTGATTTGCCCCTATGTTCAGTTGAGGCTCATGTACGATGCCCCTCATTGCCCCAGTGTAAGGCTTTGAGGTACCAATTGTTATCTTTCGTCATGACCTTGTAGCTGGGAACCTATTGGGTGAAAACTTCTCATCTGCCCCTAGGTTCGCTTGAGGTTTTTGCATGGTGCCTTTCATTGCCCCAGTGTAGGGCTTAGAGGTACCAATTGTTGTCTTGTTTTCACAACCTCGTAGTGAGGAAGAATGAAAGAAACAGTTGATTCTTGTAAAAAGAATTTTCCAAGGACGAGAAATAGTTGAAGGATTTTTCAGTTGATGGATTAAGTCAAATGACTCCTATGTAGAAGCAAGATGTTTTGATGTCTTGATGATGCTAAAGGATCAAGTACTTCTAAGTTTTATTCAAGACAAGAATCCAAGAAAATCAACATATATGATCAAGTTGATCTCTAGAATCTTTAGGACGAAGTTTCCAAATTGAAAAAAACAAAAGGTTTGACCAAAGAATTCTATCATTTCAAATTGAGATTTGCTCTCTGGTAATCGATTACCAGCAGTTGAAGATGTTTTATAACAGTCACTAGAAATTTGAATTCAAAATTTATAACGTGTAATTGATTACACATGGATGGTAATTGATTACCAGCAGTTTATTGAACGTTTTAATTCAAATTTTTAAAACCTGTAATCGATTACACAAGTCTTGTAATCGATTACCAGAGGGGATTTTCAGAAAATAATTTCCAAGAGTCACATCTATTCAAATGTTTTATGACTGGCCATCAAAGGTGACTTGGAAACACGAATTTAAAGAGAGTTTTCATTGCCCAAAAAGTTTTATCCTCTCTAAAGATTAAGAGTTTTTCTGAACTGAACGGTCTTATCCTCTCAAAAAGATTCCTTGGTCAACCACTTGCATATTCAATAAGGAATTTGATTGATCTTCATTGTATAATCTATCTCTTTTAAGAGAGATTTCTTCTTCTCTTTTAAAAGGGATTAAGAGACCGTGGGTCTCTTGTTATAGAGGATTCCTGAACACAAGGGAAGGGTTGTCCCTGTGTGGTTCAGACTTTGTAAAAAGAGTTTTACAAAGAGAATGGAAAATCTCAAGTGGGTTGCTTGAGGACTAGACGTAGGCACGAGAAGTGGCCGAACCAGTATAAATCAAGTTTGCATTCCTCTCTTCCCTTAAACTTCTTTTATTTATTGCTATTTATCTTTTGCTTTAAAGAAGTTTATTTTGAATTGTCTTTTGAGTAATTCATGTTAAGGGTGCATTGTTAATCCGAAAAGAGAGAGTGAAAGTTTTAATTGGGGAATAGTCTTTGTATCTTAATTCAACCCCCCCCCCCCCCCCCCCTTTTTCTTAAGGTAACTGAGGCCATTTGTCCAACATCCTATTCTTGATAACTCACTTTTCTCTAAAAAGACAAACTTTTCGGAATGATAAAATGAGGTCACATGAACGTCTTGAAAACACAGTCAATCAAATGCTTTTTTTTCTTTTTGAACTCTTTTTTTTTTATTTTGAAACTTATTTGTTTTGAACTTTACTCGTTGTTTTATGGCACCCCCACCAACGTGCAAGACGAGTAATCTCTGATTGAACGGTCTTGGAAGTCCAAACTCAGGAGCACAGGTCACTTGAGCAAACAGACCAATGGCTTGCACCCACATTCTGGTGAAAGTTGAATAAGCAAAGATGCGTTTGTGAGAGGATGAGGGACAAAGATATCAACTTTATCCATTTCATTTAACATTGTAACTGTGGTTTACAATAATGGTACAAACTTGGAAATCCTGATGAGTCATTTAGAGACATCTAACAACAGCTTTCAAAATTGCCCCATGTGTGGCATCTCTTGTCAATGTCAGGATTTACACACGATTTTCCTCAAATTCCAGCCAGCATTAATTAGACCTTGTACCTTACGCTTCAGAGCCCTACAATGCTCAATGGAACACCCCGGGGCTTCTCCGTGACAAGCACACGTTGCGTTCGAGTCGTATTCTCGGAGAAATGGAGGTTGATGAACCTTGGCTAGGGTTATGGCTACCATTGAATTATCAAGTAGATATGGGAACAAGTCAGTACTGGAATTGGGGTGAATTCTATAGGCTTTCTCGCTACAAAATTCATTTCTTGGTTGGTGTTCTTGGTTTATGCTAAAGGTGGTGTTCGTCATTGGAAGTGCGGTAGACAGACTTTGTGGTTGATTTAGGGATTGCCTTTGTGGATAACTGGGCGGTGGGTAAGGAGAAGGTTTTTTATTGGCTGAGTAATGACATTGTTGGGTTGGTGGGAAACTTGGCTGTATAGGCGTCACAGCATGGGCTTCTCCCTCATTCTCACCCTCTTCATTTGCCCTAGTTTTTTTGCATTTATCAAAGCATGATGATCAGATTTGCCTCTTTTTAGACCCACTTTGATCCTTTCTTTGGTGAAGACCATATCATCAAAGCTTGAAGGTGTGTAGCCCACCATCTTTTCATAGTAGAATACTGGTAATGTGTCTACTATCATTGTCATCTTTTTTTCTCCGTCATTGAGGTGCCACTTGAGCTGCCAGGTCTCTCCACCTTTGGGCGTATTCTTTTGAAAGATTCGTGCCCCCTTTTTGCACATGTTCTGTAGTTGCATCCTATCCGAAGACATTATACTAACACTGCCTAACAAAGGTGTCATACCCTAATTTCGTCCGGGGATTATTACTTGATGACATGCAACCTTTGGTTAGCCGCTTTGAGATTACTTGGCGTCCTTTGTTGCGCAATAAATGAAGTCCCGAGACGTGTCAGAAATCAAAAGGAAGCAGGCTTACGCGATCCATGAAATTCCGTAATGTGGCGGAAATCGAAAAGAGGTGTTTTTGCGCAATCCGTGAGTTTTCGTAACTTCTTCGAAAGCTAAAAAAGAGTAAATACATAATCCATAAGGATTCGTAACCTTGTGGAAGGAAAATAAGTATCGTTACAAAATTCGTGAAATTTCATAACGTTACGGAAAAAGAATTACCAAAAAAGTAGAAGGGGGTGCATTTAGTAAAAATGGGGGTACAAATAGCAATCAGGCCCACTTGGGCCTTCCAGATTCTTCCTCCAGAAGGCTTTTGCTTCTTGAGGAAGCAACCTTGCTCGCTTGGACGAGCTGGGTGGCAAGCTCCTCCCCTATTTTGCTATAAATAGGGGGAGGAGTGAAGGGAGAAGGGGTTCAGCCTTCTTGGCACTTCTGATTCTCTCGAAATTGCTGAGGAAAATTGTTTCCGTGAAGAAAATCCACGCCGAGGCGCTTTCGTAACGTTTCCGTGAGTAATTACGCGAAGATTTTCGACCGTTCTACAACCTTCATCGTTCGTTCTTCGTTTTCTTCAGTCTTCAACGGGTAAGTACCTCAAATCGAGCTTTTCAATTCATTCTATGTACCCGTGGTGGTCCACATTTCGTTTCATGTATTTTTATTCTCGTTTTCATTTACTTTCCGTACCCCCTTTTGACGTGCTTCAGTCATTTATTTAAGTCGTTTCTCGCCTAATCTAAAAATAAAATAAATTTCCACCGATCATTTGAATTGTATCATCCGTTAATTTCTGTTAAAATGAATTCCGACCGTTCGGTCGTGCCGTAACCACGTTGGAAATCAAAAAAGAGGTAAAATAATAATATAATAATCAAAAAATACCTTTTAGTAAAATAAAGTGAAAAAAAATCGGACGTTTTCTCTTTGGGATTTCTCATTCTTAATCGAATTGACTAATAACTAAAGTGAAACTAAGGCTAAAATCAACTCGCCTAGTCAAGCTCGTCCACAAAAAAGGTCACTAAATGGGGTTTGAAAGTTTATCATTTCAGTTTTTTCCTTATCAAGTAAATGGATCATTTTTAAGGTCCAACGCCTTAAAAATGATCACCTTTCAAGTAAAAAGAATCACTTGATTCACTCTTAAGAAAGAACTACGTAGGTCTGATTTCCTCTTCAATAGAGGGTACGTAGGAGCAAAAGCCCCGCTTTTATCGACCTCAAAAAATAAAAAGAAATAAAAGTTAAGGTAACACAATTTTCACAATTCTAAAAAAATAGGTTGTTGTCCTTTGAGACAAACGTGAGAGGTGCTAATACCTTCCTCAAACGTAAATACAACTCCCGAAATTAGAATTTTCATTTTGATCGGTTTCCTTCGGTTTTTCCGACGTTTTCCACAAATAAACGTTGGTGGCGACTCCGCGCACCTTTCCTCCTTTGGAAAGCGCACCCGCGAGCCTCGCCTTCGCTCGCCCGCAAAAGGGCACGTTGCGACAGTTGGCGACTCCACTGGGGACTTTTTGTGAGTTAGGCCTATTTTAAGGAATTGTGGATTTGTGAAAATTCGTGTGTGCATTTGTTGAACTGTGTAAAATGTAAATAATTGTTGTCTATTTCGCATTCTTTACACTGCATTCTAAGCATCCACGGGTTTGAGTAAAAAAGGGGCCCTATACCCGGGTTCATGGGAATTTAAGGAGTGGAGGTGAATCTATCATCATGCTAGGTCTCCGACTTGCTTGATAATAGTGAAACCTCGTCTAGAGCTTTCTCTCTTTATAATGTGTTGTCGCTGGTATTCCATACCGCCACAATATTATTATCTTGAGTGATGATACCTCTAGAAAACAGCCGTGTGAGTTATGAATTGTTGGGGAGTAGTTATTAGAGACCCCTAGATATTGTCCTATAGGTTCCCAAATAGGGGCAAAGAGCAAACACGCTCCGTGCCATTCGTTCTCATGAATTTTTTGGTAAATAGCACTAGTTTATAGTTTTGCTAGTGATGTTTGGTTTCTTTAGAGTAATACGCAACCTTTTTAATACTACGTTGAGGCGCCATCATGCCCAAAACGTAGTATTAAAGTTGGATCTCTGCAGTCTTGTATGTGTGAATTACCCTTTTGTGTTGTTTTCTTTCCATTTCATGCATGCGCATCTGCATCATACCGTCACACATGCGTTGTATGTGGATCTCGTCTTTTGTCATGGGAAGCCGGAAGATCCATATCGTCTTCTTAACTGCACACATGGAGCACTGCGCCCTCAAATGTGCAATAAGGAGAGATAATTTTCTGGGCTCTCGTGTCCGTAAATGCATTCATATCATGCACCGCATAAACATCTCTTCAGCATCATAATGAACATATCGTTCCTGCATTTGTCCATTATCACATTCCCATTTTGCATGAGTCATTGCATCATCATGCATATGCGTTCAATATACTTTTTGTTCTACATGTTTGCTCATACATGATCCTTGTATTTTCCTCTACAAAACAAAAACAAAAAAAAGGGAAGCATGAAAATTCATGATGCGTTCTTAGTTGCATGTGTTAGGTACCATGAGCCAACCATGTTGGGATCAAAAACCCATTTCTAAAATTAAAAAAAAAAACACAAACAACAAAACAAAATGATTGAGCATGGTACCTAATGCGTGGTTAATTAAGAAAGGATGTCTCTTCGGGCATCTCAATCTCATAATTACATTTTCCATGCATAGCATGCGTATTCTCGAGTCTTTCTTCCCTATGAAATGTTGTTGAAGTATTGGCGATCAAAATTGCCATTCCCTGGGTTATGGGGTTGAACCAAGCTCGGGCTTTTATGAAAAGGTTCATCGAGTCAAGTTGAAGCATGGAAGTAACCATCTTGCAAAAATTGGGGCAAAAGATGGATCGTGTTACATCATTGCTTCGTCTACTGCCAAACACGTTTAGGACTGTTGATATCCTTGTTACTTCCAGCTTCACCTTGACAAAGATGTCATGGACCATGTTGAAAATCTAAATTGATTCAACCCCATGTCCTGCGTAAAAATTCGCAATACTTAAACTATGCATCATTCGCATACATCCATACTTTTCATTGGTTGCATTGCTCATTACATTCTTTCCTTGAAAAATAAAATAAAAAAAAGAACTTAATCATTGTTATATATAAAAAAACATGCTTTACGGTGCCCTTACCGAACCCGTGCTAGAGCTAGAGTAATGGGTAAAGCGGAGGAGGTACAAGAGTAGATGGAGGCTGACATGGAGGCCATGAAAGAGCAAATGGCTTCAATAATGGAGGCCATGATGAGCGTGAAGAAGATAATGGAAGCCAATGCGGTTGCAATTGCCGCTACCAGCGTTGTTGCTAAGGTGAACCTGATGTCCCCATCCGGCATCAACCAAATGAATCATCCAACCTCAGATATGGTAGGCAAAGATTTGGGAAGTACGGTCAGCCCCCATGATGTGCAAATTCAAAACGAGCACGCCTTCCCGCCATATGGCTTGCCTTTCAACTATACGCCACCCAATGTGGCATACACTTCCAATAAGAATGTCAATAACTCCACTCCTATACCCATTGAGAGCCAACAACCCCGAACTGATCATGCACATGTCTCTTAAACCGTGGGGGAGACACATGAAATTCCCCATCACAATCTAGCTGACTTCGAGCCTTGGCTCGAATATGCCACTGAAGGGCAAGCAGTTGGTGATATATTGATCGAGGCCGTACCCGAATCAAATAAACACGAAAATGCAGTAACTAGGAAGTGATCCTAGGTCGTTTCCCAACGAGCAGTGACAAACCAAATGTTCATAATATACTTGCAGTAACAGTAACGATTAGGGGGGGGGGTTGGTTGTTTGGTAATTAAAGAGCAGAACAAGTAAATTGGAATACGAAAATACTAATATTAAAAACGGGTTGTTTCCTCTGATTTAGAAGCCATTCTCTTATCCTGGGTTATGGAAAATTCGTCCCTAACAGTCAACCACTTAATCCAACCCTGTTTCAATTTACTAAGCGAAAATCAACTTAGGGTTTTCAATACGTGATTAGGCACCACATACACCAGTTAGCCCTTCGTCAATTAAGCATGAATGCAAGTTAGGCTCAGAGGCAATTAATCGAACACGAAGCGTGCACTGATTAATATTCACGAAATTGGGATAACTAGTGAAGGGAAAACTGCCAGGAACCCACATTACAAGCGAAACCTCAAAGAGAGTTGGGCTTCGTCATCAAAAGGAAACAACACCAGAAAATCTAGCCTTCCATGGATTCAAACAGAAAACGCAAATGAAACATGAAACAGAAACATAAATGAACAGAAACGTAAATGAACAGAAACGTAAATGAAAGTAGAAGAAGAAGCACGAATGAACTCGTAATTAGAAGCAGAAAACGGAAATTTGCATTAAGAACGAAAATTGTAACAAGGGAACAGAAAAACGTGAAAACCTAAAACCAAAGCTCTGAATAATCAAAATAGCAGAATAGAATGCCTTGCATGAATCCCAAGGCAGCTATTTAAAAAGAGTCACTCAAAGTCACTGGGCCCTATTACAATACTCTGGCCCAAAATGAAATAAACACTGAACAACATAAAATAAAATTGCGAAATTTCCTAATTAGAAATTAACTAAGGTAAGCGCTGCTTTATTTGCCCTCTTCAAGTCCACAACTAAAATCCGGATTAAGCCCAATGTTTCATTAATTCCTGAAATTAGATTAAAAACATCAAATTAGCTAAATGAGCCCAAATAATAAAACTGCCTAATTAATTGACAATTAAGACCAATCAATAATTAAAATGGTGCAAAAAGGGTTTAGAAAATAGAAGAAAATAATGGCACATCAAAACCCCCCATACTTAGCCTTTTGCACTCCTGGGCAAAATGAAACAAAGAACAAAATCCAAGGATATCAAAGAGAGACAAACAAACTATGGCAGAAATGGGAAAGTTGGATCATCTAGAGGAAAGGCTCAGGGCCATTGAAGGAGGTGAAGATTATGCCTTTGCTAACCTAGGAGAGTTGTTCCTAGTACCCAATATCATCACCCCCTCCCAAGTTCAAGGTGCTGGACTTTGACAAGTACAAGGGGACTACTTGCCCCAAGAACCATCTAAAGATGTATTATCGGAAGATGGGGGCATACGCAAAAGATGAGGAATTGCTGATACATTCCTTCCAAAGAAAGTCTTACTGGGGTAGTTGTTACCTGGTACACTAACTTGGAACCTTCCCGAGTCCATTCTTGGAAGGACCTAATGGTTGCCTTCGTTAGGTTGTGTCAGTATAATGGCTTCGGATAGGTTGCAACTATAGAACATGTGCAAAAAAGGGGCACGGATCTTTCAAAGAATACGCCCAAAGGTGGAGAACTTGGCAGCTCAAGTGGCACCTCAATGACGAAAAAATGATGACAATGATAGTAGACACATTACTAGTATTTTACTATGGAAAATGGTGGGTTACACACCTTCAAGCTTTGCGGATTTGGGTCTTCGCCGGCGAAATGATCGAAGTGGGTCTAAAAAGAGGCAAATCTGATCATCTTGCTTTGATAAATGCAAAAAAAAAAAAAAACTGGGGCAAATGAAGAGGGTGAGGATGAAGGAGAAGCCCGTGCTGTGACTGCCATTCCTATACAGCCAAGTTTCCCACCAACCCAACAATGTAATTACTCAGCAAATAACAAACCTTCTCCTTACCCACCGCCCAATTATCCACAAAGGCCATCCCTAAAATCAACCACAAAGCCTACCTACCGCACTTCCAATGACAAACATCACCTTTAGCATAAACCAAAACACCAACCAAGAAATGAATTTTGCAGCGAGAAAGCCTGTAGAATTCACCCCAATTCCAGTGTCCTATGCTGACTTGCTCCCATATCTACTTGATAATTCAATGGTAGCCATAACCCTAGCCAAGGTTCATCAACCTCCATTTCTCCTAGAATACGACTCGAACGCAACGTGTGCTTGTCACAGAGAAGCCCCGGGGCATTCCATTGAGCATTGTAGGGGCCTGAAGCGTAAGGTGCAAGGTCTAATTAATGCGGGCTGGCTGAAATTTGAGGAGAATCACGTGTAAATCCCGACATTGACAAGAGATGCCACACATGGGGCAATTTTGAAAGCTGTTGTTAGATGTCTCTAATGACTCATCAGGATTTTCAACTTTCACCGGAATTGGGTGCAAGCCATTGGTCTATTTGCTCAAGTGACCTGTGACCATTCAATCAGAGATTACTCGTCTTGCACGTTGGTGGGGCTGCCGTAAAACAACAAGTAAAGTTCAAAACAAATAAATTTCAAAATAAAAATAAAAATTAAAATAAAAAAAAGGTTCAAAAAGAAAAAAAAACATTTGATTGACTGTGTTTTCAAGATGTTCATATGACCTCATTCCGGAAAGTTTGTCTTTTTAGAGAGAAGTGAGTTATCAAGAATAGGATGTTGGACAAATGACCTCAGTTACCTTAAGAAAAATAGGGGGTTGAATTAAGATACGAAGACTATTCCCCAATTAAACTTTCACTCTCTCTTTTCGGATTAACAATGCACCCTTAAACATGAATTACTCAAAAGACAATTCAAAATAAACTTCTTTAAAGCAAAAGATAAATAACAATAAATAAAAGAAGTTTAAGGGAAGAGAGGAATGCAAACTTGATTTATACTAGTTCGACCACTTCCCGTGCCTACGTCCAGTCCTCAAGCAACCCACTTGAGGTTTTCCACTCTCTTTGTAAAACTCCTTTTACAAAGTCTGAACCACACAGGGACAACTCTTCCCTTGTGTTCAAGAATCCTCTAGAACAAGAGACCCACGATCTCTTAATCCCTTTTCTGAAATAAGAAGAAGAGAAGAAGAGATCTCTCTTAAAAGAGATAGCTTGTACAATGAAGATCAATCAAAAATCCTTATTGAATATGCAAGTGGTTGACCAAGGAATCTTTTTGAGAAGATAAGACAGTTCAGTTCAGAAAAACTCTTAATCTTTTGAAAGGATAAAACTTTTTGGGCAATGAAAACTCCCTTTAAATTTGTGTTTCCAAGTCACCTTTGATGGCCATTCATAAACCATTTGAATAGATGTGACTCTTGGAAATTATTTTCTGAAAATCCCCTCTGGTAATCGATTACAAGACTTGTGTAATCGATTACAGGTTTTAAAAATTTGAATTAAAACGTTCAATAAACTGCTGGTAATCAATTACCATCCATGTGTAATCAATTACACATTATAAATTTTGAATTCAAATTTCTAGTGACTGTGATAAACATTTTCAGCTGCTGGTAATCGATTACCAGAGAGAAAATCTCAATTTGAAATGATAGAATTCTTTGGTCGAACCTAGGGGCAGATGAGAAGTTTTCACCCAATAGGTTCCCAGCTACAAGGTCATGACGAAAGATAACAATTGGTACCTCAAAGCCTTACACTGGGGCAATGAGGGGCATCGTGCATGAGCCTCAAGTGAACATAGGGGCAGATCAAAAGTCCTCACCCGTCGATGTTTTTAAACAAGAAAAAAAAGGGGGAGACAAACCATGGAATTTCAATAGATTGATTAAACGTCAAACGGCTCCATTGCCGTCACTCCAAAATGGTCAAGTGACTAAATCAAATAGAACATACACTCTGAGGGAGTTCCCGGAGAGATTTTCAAAAGATAGGATAAGGTTGCATGAATTATCACCATTTTCAAAAGGACAGTCAATCTGTGTTTTCCAAAAAGATTAAATCAAAATCAAAATCACAAAATAGGGAAAGAATGTCATGAACATTGTACAACTTTCCATTGCATTGCATTATTTCATATGAGGTCAGCGTTACCAAGTTTCACAACAAAGGTTGCATGCGTCTGCATCCCTAAAAATCATGTTACCTGCATAGACTTCCTACATCTCGTATCCAATCTTTTTGGAAGACCGGCCCTCTCGATGAGTCGATCTCTTGCTTTCTCATAAAGGTGGACCCTTGGGTACTAGTACCTATTACCTTTAGAGGACTGTATGTCCTCGCCATCAGAGGACTGCACATCCTTGCCTGCAGAGGGTTGCACGCCCTCGCCTTTAGAAGGCTACGCGTCCTCGTTTTCAGTGTGCTTCATATCCACACCTTAAGAGAATATAAGGTCCTTTGCCCTTAGATGCTTAACCGAGACTTGCGCTCCCGGTTAAGGGGCCAGTAGTTTCCTTTTATCAGTTCCTGGGCCACCCCTTGATATTGGAGGGCAACCAACTGTGCGAGCACATCCAGAGAGGGAGACTATCGCGCATCTACTATGCATACCGGGGCAAGATTTCACCCGTGCCGCTGCAAAAAGACGAGTGTTGATCATGCGCACCAACATGACCACTTTTACATGGATATGGATGACGTTGCTATTTGGTAACATTCTGCCCGGTGACCACAATGCCAATCTCCCCCTGCAGATGTATCGGTTGGTCTGTGCCGTCACGACATAGGTAAGTATCCACATGGTTCAATTGATTTCTGATGTCATCTATTGTTTGCAGGGATCGCGCCCATAAGACGCCCAGTGGGTGCCCGTTCCCCCAGCGAGGTCATGCCATCGTGACATAGGTAAGTATACAGATGGTTCAACTGATTTCTGATACCATCTATTGTTTGCAGGAATCGCACCCACAAAGAGACCCAGTGGACCCGGAGAAGTCCAACAGGGCCCTGGGGTTTCCAGCTCTGGTTACGGGCCTCTATAGTCCTACAGGATGCCCGTTCCCCCCAGCAAGGTCACGTCATCATAGGTAAGTATGGACATCGCTCAACTGATTTCTGATTTCATCTATTGTTAGCAGGGATCGTGCCTGCAAGACACCCAGTGGACCCGAAGAAGTCCAACAGGGTCTTGGAGTTGTCAAGCTCTAATTATGGGTCTCTGTCAATTCTAAGGAGTACCTGTCACCTCCAGCAAGGGCATCAGGCCCCTTACTGATCGAGCTTTCATCAAGAAGTACTGCGTCTCCAGGCAGGCGCAGGGCGAAACACCACAGCAGCCTGGGGATGGCCAGCAGCGGGCAACAGATGCACCGACATCACCTCTAGAGTTCACCTCAGCTCATCCACAAAAAGGTTAGAGCGTTGCTTACGACCCATGGCCGAGCAATAGGCGACCAAGTCCAGAGCCAAAGGTAAGCAAAGTACTAGGTCCGTGACCGACAAGCCATCAAGCGTCCAGCTCAAGACGTTAAAGAAGTGCAACTAGGAGGCAACCTAGTAACTTTTAAATCTCTGCTTGTTATTTGATCACCTTTGTTTCTCAGGTAATGGTAGGACACACCTAGTTGCTCATGATCCTAGGAACTTAAATAAAATGAGCACAACCTCAGAAATAGTCATACCCAACAAAATATATATA
>NC_038242.2:36606719-36610399 GCF_000004515.6 Glycine max | reverse complement strand
TTTCACAAAATATATATATGTATGTTTAGGTAGCAAGATACCTTGGATATGCATGTATATAGCCAAAATATCTCACAAAACATATATATGTATGTTTAGGTAGCACGATACCTTGGATATGCATGTATATAGCAAAAATATCTCAGAAAACATATATATGTATGTTTAGGTAGCAAGATACCTTGGATATGCATGTATATAGCAAAAATATTATACTTATGTTTAGGTAGCAAAATACCTCATGGAAAAAAAAAGAGAGTAAAAAGAGAGCGAGCAAGAAAAGAATAAGAAGAAAAAGAATATAGAAAAAAAATATAATAAAGGTTGTGTAGCTAAAAAACAACATGCTTTTGAAAAGAGATGACTTCGAACTTTTCTTTGAAAAAAATTGTTGATCATAGCTAGTTTTTGAAAGAATGTGTATACACCTGAAGGGTGAATGCTGTGAAAATTTTCCCGGATGCCCAAAATGGACTCGAATGAATGCACAAATTGATAAAAGAACGTATTTGGGAAACACTGGGTTAACATAAATAAGGAAAATGAGTCCTGAGCCCTAGTGTCACATGACCATAAAAAACTTGATGCTTGAGTATCCACATAGGTGCATGCATGACCAGTTTTGTATAAAATTTCCTAATCATCATTGTTGCATGTGTATCATGGAAATAATGTGGGACATCTCCTTTATCCCCGAACCGCTGGCCAAACCCTGACATATATCGTGACCAGCCGTTCTACAAGCCTTGAGCCAAAATCCCAACTTACCATAAACCTTGACGCAGGGTGAGAATGTCAATCCTTGCCCTCGGAAGAAAACACAAAGAGAAGGAAAATTCCCAATCAAAGAGTGGGAGAAAGCAAAAAAAAAAAAAAAGAAAAAAAAGACAAATTCTCGATCAAGGATCGGAAGAAAACAGAAGAAACATGCAGAAAGGTCCTTAGACCAGACAATATCTGAACAATACAGAATTGTCACCAAGTAAACTAAAAAAAAAACACAAGAAAACCACGACCTAAAGTGGTCCTTTCCTTTTGATTGCCAATCAAAATCCTGTGCGCTAGCGACTTTCTCGCCCCGCACTAAACAAAAACAGAAAAGGAGAAGGCACAAAAACTCAAAGCCAAAATTCCCCACCTAAAAACCATTCCCAAAATAAGTCCTATTGATCCATGATCACGCATGTAATCTTTGATTTGATAGGAAGTGATTTGCAAAATCAAGTCATGACATATCTATGGTTCGAAATTAGGATAAAACACTTACCTGTGTGAGATTGATACACTTTGAGTGATTTTCTCCTATCTTTGTTGGACCCCGTGTTTCCTCTAAATGGTCGTTTAGAAACGAAATGCTAACATCCAAAATCTCATTTATGGTTATGAGAAAATTTCATCAGCATACTCTCCTTCCCCGTTAGACACATTGTCTTTCATCCAAAAAGCATATGTTGCTCTGATCAGTTGGAAGTTTTGTCTCTTTATTAAAGCATGTTCGCATTTTGGTGAAGAAAACACCGAGACTATTTTTAGTCTCACAGTTATCAAGAACTACGTAGGTCTGAGTTCCTCATCACAAATTGAGGATACGTAGGAGCAAAAGCCCTGCTTTTGTCGACCACCCCACTTTTTGTTACCGTGTCCCAAGAGTTCGGTGGCATGCGGAGCTACATGACCGTGGGATCCCCAAATCCGTATGTTCCATCATTTATCATTCGTATGTTATCTTGTTTCTATGACTTGAGGGACTAATGTTTGTTTTGTTGTTGCGATTGTCATTTGTTTTGTGCATATATTTTGTTTGGACTATTGCGTTAGTGCTTACTTCGTTGTTGTCAATAGTGTTTGTTGAAATTTCGGAACCGTGTAGAGTTTTTTCATTTAGGAATGTCATCCTAAAAATAAAATGAACAAAAAATCATGATAACGCCAAAAATAAAGCGTTGTGAATGAATGTCGTGTCTATGTATACAAAGAAAAGAAAAGAGTTTTTTATATATGTAAAAGGAAAATGTGTATAAAAGAATTTTGTGTGTGTAAATAATGTATGGAAAGAAATTCTTGTGTGTGTGAGCAACGAGTGTATAAAAAGAAACTTTTGTATGAACCACAGGTGTGTGTGGGGAAAAATGAAAAAATCTTTGAACGTAAATAGGGTTTGTATATAGACCGTGTGACGTAAAGAGAAAGAGTTCCCATGCGTGTACAGAAAAAGTTTTGTCATGTAGATGTACAAAGAAAAGTTTTCCTCGTAGAGGGCCATGGATGTATAATTTTGTGAATATATAAAAATGAAACAAAAAGGAAAAAGAAAGAAAGAACGCGAAGGTCGACATGTTATAGTTAAAGAAGTATAAATCATTCGTAAAGAGCAAACGTATCTTCTGGAAACAAGGGATTGATGCTAAGAGTTTATTTTCCGGAATAACCGAGATAAGAATGGATGAATTCATTGAACTGATAAAAGAACATAATTGGGAAACGTTGGGTCTGTTTGTGTAAATTCCCGACCGTAGTATCACCATGCCATAAACGGGATGCTTGAGTGCCCACCTGGCTGTAGCCATGACTAATTTTGCACGTTGTTTTCAAATCATCATTTTCGCGCGTGCCTTATGGAATAATATGGAAGTTCAGCCCGAAATCGACACCTTGACACCCAAATTTGTTTCGCCCCAGATGTCAAGATTGGGTTCCCACGATAAGAGACCCCATTGAAACACAACCTTAGACCTTTTTGAACCTTGGCCTATAAAAAGAATCCTCATTCCTTCCCCGAAGCAAAGGACAGCGGAATCTCCTCAAGGGAGAGCAAATAGAATGCTAAAACCCGATTTCCCAAAGAAAGGGATGGGGAAGGAGAAGTGAAAAGAAAGAAAAGGAAGAAATGGAAAGAAAGAAAAAGAAAAAGATGAAAATAAAGAAAAGAACAAAAGAAAGGAAAGAAGGATTCCCGATCAAAGATCGAAAGGAAGTAAAAAGGGAAAAGAGGCAATTCTCGATCAATGAAAGAAAGAGAATAGAAGATCTTCAGACCAGATAAATTTTCAGCAAGGTAAGGGACTGCCGGCAAAGGAAAACCCATTTTTGGTGTCTCTTCCCTTCAGATTGCCATTCAAAGTCGTTCTCGACTGGCGATATCCCACCCCACCTGAACAAAGAGGAAAAGACCGAAACACCCAGCTTCCTCTCCAAAAACACCACCCTCGAGAAAATCCTATTGGTCCGTGATCGTACGTTTGATCTTTGATTCAATAGGAAGTCGTGTGCAAAATAGAGTCATGGTGCAGTTATGGTTTGGGAATAGGATAAAACACTTGCCTGTGTGAGTTTTATACACTATGAGTGATTTATTTTCAGCTTAGCCCGATGTTTCCCCTGCATGTTCATTTAAAAGCTAAAAGTTGACATCCTGTCCTTCATTCTCGGTTACAAGTAAGATTACCCTTGGCACAAGTATATTGTTTCTCTAAGATATGGTGCTCTCGCGAATGATTTATTTTTCTTTACAAAAAGCATGTTTGCCTTTCAGGTGGAAAATCCGGTGGACCGTTCGGTCCTGCCAACCACTTTTTTCGGAGCCCATGATGTCATTGCCTAGCGCTGTTCATGTGTCCTCCACCTTTCGAGTTTGGAGCTATGCTCATGATTGCCTAAGTTGTGACCTCTAGTGCAATCTC